>NC_086451.1:241296716-241596716 GCF_028390025.1 Pseudophryne corroboree
TTCCCACATAACATACCTCGGTATTAAATTGACCGCTAACGAATCCCAGTTGTTCCCTTTGAATTATCTACCCCTCTTGCACACGATTCGGAATGACTACTCCAGATGGAATATGAAACTTTTGTCCTGGTTCGGAAGGATAAACGTAGTTAAGATGAACACTCTCCCTAAATTATTATATTTGATGCAGACCCTCCCGATCCGCATCCCGGAGACCTGGTTTCGATCAATCTCACTCTTGATTCGACAATTTGTCTGGCAACGGAGGAGACCTAGGATTAGTCGCGCCCAAATGACGAAACCGATAGTAAATGGCGGCCTACAGCTTCCTGACATAAAAAATTATTACCATGCCATCCTTTTGAATAGAATCATAGACTGGACGAGATACCGTGAGCTTAAACAATGGGTGAAGTTGGAGGGTCTGTACGTACAACAATTCCCAGAAATATTTCCCTGGCTCCCCTCCCCCCCCAAACTGCTCCTCCCCCATCCTACCATTACTCCTACACTTACTACGTGGAAATCACTGCGCACATTACCTTACATCTCTTCCAAATTCAGCCCCCTGACGTCCTTTCTGGCCAACCCTGAATTCGCACCGGGAATCAACCCAGCCCACTTCTCACATTGGGCATCAGCAGGTTTGTTCAGAGTCGGCCAGATGGTGTCATCAACTGGAGTCAAACAATTCTCTGAACTCAGGGCAAAGTGGGACATCCCCCAACAGGACTTTTGGAAATTCCTGCAAATAAGACACTTTTTGATATCTAGCTCCAGACTCCAGAACGCCGCCAGGGAGATGACCCTTTTTGAAAAACTTTGTGTTGCGGCCCATGACCCGACCCACGCTATTTCCACGCTTTACAAGATTGTCTGCCACTCCCAACCTACCGACACTCCATCCTTTGCTGTGGCATGGGAGAGAGACCTGGGCATCTCTCTGTCGAGTAGAGACTGGGAAAAGATATGCTTAAAAACCCATACAAGCTCTGTTTGCGTTCAAGTAAGAGAGACTCAATATAAAGTTATGACGAGATGGTACAGACACCCCTCCCTCCTCCATGCTATGTACCCATCCTCGTCGGCTCTCTGTTGGCGCTGCTCCTCCTCATCTGGGACCCTTTTACATATCTGGTGGACATGCTCACTTATCCAACCCTTCTGGCGGGAAGTCATACGCATCTCTCAGATCATCCTTAAGACCCAAGTCCCACACGACCCGGCATTTTGGCTTATCAACCATTCTACAATCCCAATATCTCAACACAAACACTCCCTGCTACGACACTTAAGCAATGCAGCACGTGCGGTTATCCCGGCCAGGTGGAGATCCCACAATCCTCCTACGAACCGGACATGGTTCACTAAACTGAATTATTTTATGAGAATGGAGGACTTGTTCCTCGCATCGATAGGCAAATCTCGTGAATTCGACTCCACATGGTCCCCCTGGTTGGAATACAAGACCTCCCGGGCCTACTTGGCCACTCCCTTGGATGATAAATGATAACTGAAAGCTTTATTCTCTACATCCCATTAACCTGTTAAGTGGCAACCCCTCCCCCCCCCAACTTCTCCAACCCCCCCAGTTCCTTCTCTTACTCTCTCCCTTTCTTACCTCACACCTCCCTTTACTTCTATCTTATTGCCCTCGGGCGCTCCTATTCTCTTACTCTCGTATTCAATTTATCTATATGTGCACTAACTGTGAGAACACTTTTACCTAATGCAGAACGACTCCATCTTCTACACCACTTGGAATATGCATCCCCCCGGGGGACCCAATTGCCTCTATGGGGTTGTTTATCCTCCCTTTGACATCTGTACGACTCTACTTGTATTTATCACTATACACTGTTGATATTGATGTTCTCCTATCTGTATATGTGTAGGTGTTTTCCCTCTTTCTGTTTACATACTGAAAATTCTTAATAAAAACCTGATTAAACAAATTCAAGATGGAGTCACTCAGAGCGGTGATCGCGAACCTGGAAGAAGGGGATTATATGGTGTCTCTGGACATCAAGGATGCTTACCTCCATGTCCCAATTTACCCTTCTCACCAAGGGTACCTCAGGTTTGTGGTACAGAACTGCCACTATCAGTTTCAGACGCTGCCGTTTGGATTGTCCACGGCGCCCCGGGTCTATACCAAAGTAATGGCCGAAATGATGATACTCCTTCGAAGGAAGGGAGTTTTAATTATCCCTTACTTGGACGATCTCCTGATAAGGGCAAGATCCAAGGAACAGTTGGTAGTCGGAGTAGCACTGTCTCAAGTAGTGCTGCGGCAGCACGGTTGGATTCTCAATATCCCAAAATCGCAGCTGATCCCGACGACACGTCTTCTAATCCTAGGGATGATCCTGGACACAGTCCAGAAAAAGGTGTTTCTCCCGGAAGAGAAAGCCAGAGAGTTATCCGAGCTAGTCAGAAACCTCCTAAAACCAGGCCAAGTATCAGTGCACCAATGCACAAGGGTCCTGGGAAAAATGGTAGCTTCCTACGAAGCAATCCCATTCGGCAGATTCCACGCAAGAACATTCCAGTGGGACCTGCTGGACAAATGGTCCGGATCGCATCTTCAGATGCATCAGCGAATAACCCTGTCCCCAAGGACAAGGGTTTCTCTCCTGTGGTGGTTGCAGAGTGCTCATCTTTTAGAGGGCCGCAGATTCGGCGTTCAGGACTGGGTTCTGGTGACCACGGATGCCAGCCTGCGAGGCTGGGGAGCAGTCACACAGGGAAGAAACTTCCAGGGCTTGTGGTCAAGCCTGGAGACATCACTTCACATAAATATCCTGGAGTTAAGAGCCATTTACAATGCTCTAAGCCAAGCAAGACCTCTGCTTCAAGGTCAGCCGGTGCTGATCCAGTCGGACAACATCACGGCAGTCGCCCATGTAAACAGACAGGGCGGCACAAGAAGCAGGAGGGCAATGGCAGAAGCTGCAAGGATTCTTCGCTGGGCGGAAAATCATGTGATAGCACTGTCGGCAGTGTTCATTCCGGGAGTGGACAACTGGGAAGCAGACTTCCTCAGCAGGCACGACCTCCACCCGGGAGAGTGGGGACTTCACCCAGAAGTCTTCCACATGATGATAATCCGTTGGGAAAAACCAAAGGTGGACATGATGGCGTCCCGCCTCAACAAAAAACTAGACAGGTATTGCGCCAGGTCAAGGGACCCTCAAGCAATAGCTGTGGACGCTCTGGTAACACCGTGGGTGTACCAGTCGGTGTATGTGTTCCCTCCTCTGCCTCTCATACCCAAGGTGCTGAAAATTATACGGCGGGGAGGAGTAATTACTATTCTCGTGGCTCCGGATTGGCCAAGAAGGACTTGGTACCCGGAACTTCAAGAGATGCTCACAGAGGACCCGTGGCCTCTACCTCTGAGAAGGGACCTGCTCCAGCAGGGACCCTGTCTGTTACAAGACTTACCGCGGCTGCGTTTGACGGCATGGCGGTTGAACGCCGGATCCTAAAGGAAAAAGGCATTCCAGACGAAGTCATCCCTACTTTGATAAAAGCCAGAAAGGATGTAACCGCAAAGCATTATCACCGCATCTGGCGGAAATATGTTGCGTGGTGCGAGGCCAAAAAGGCCCCGACGGAGGAATTTCAACTGGGTCGATTCCTGCATTTCCTGCAAGCAGGAGTGTCTATGGGCCTAAAGTTAGGATCCATTAAGGTCCAGATTTCGGCCCTGTCGATTTTTTTTTCAGAGAGAACTGGCTTCAGTGCCTGAAGTCCAGACGTTTGTTAAGGGAGTGCTACATATACAGCCTCCTTTTGTGCCTCCAGTGGCACCCTGGGATCTGAATGTTGTTTTGGATTTCCTAAAATCACATTGGTTTGAACCACTCAACACTGTGGAATTAAAATATCTCACATGGAAAGTGGTCATGTTGTTGGCCCTTGCTTCAGCCAGGCGTGTGTCCGAATTGGCGGCTTTATCCTGTAAAAGCCCTTACCTGATTTTTCATACGGACAGGGCAGAATTGAGGACTCGTCCTCAATTTCTCCCAAAGGTGGTTTCAGCGTTTCATCTGAACCAGCCTATTGTGGTACCTGCGGCTACTAAGGACTTGGAGGACTCCAAGTTGCTGGACGTTGTCAGGGCCCTGAAAATATATGTTTCCAGGACGGCTGGAGTCAGAAAATCTGACTCGCTATTTATCCTGTACGCACCCAACAAGCTGGGTGCTCCTGCTTCTAAGCAGACTATTGCTCGCTGGATTTGTAGTACAATTCAGCTTGCGCATTCTGTGGCAGGCCTGCCACAGCCAAAATCTGTAAAAGCCCACTCCACAAGGAAGGTGGGCTCATCTTGGGCGGCTGCCCGAGGGGTCTCGGCTTTACAACTCTGCCGAGCTGCTACTTGGTCAGGGTCAAATACTTTTGTAAAATTTTACAAATTTGACACTCTGGTTGAGGAGGACCTGGAGTTTTCTCACTCGGTGCTGCAGAGTCATCCGCACTCTCCCGCCCGTTTGGGAGCTTTGGTATAATCCCCATGGTCCTTACGGAGTTCCCAGCATCCACTAGGACGTCAGAGAAAATAAGAATTTACTTACCGATAATTCTATTTCTCGTAGTCCGTAGTGGATGCTGGGCGTCCATCCCAAGTGCGGATTATCTGCAATACTTGTACATAGTTATTGTTAACAAATCGGGTTATTGTTGTTGTGAGCCATCTATCCAGAGGCTCCTCTGTTATCATGCTGTTAACTGGGTTCATATCACAGGTTGTACGGTGTGATTGGTGTGGCTGGTATGAGTCTTACCCGGGATTCAAAATTCTTCCTTATTGTGTACGCTCGTCCGGGCACAGTATCCTAACTGAGGCTTGGAGGAGGGTCATAGGGGGAGGAGCCAGTGCACACCAGGTAGTTCTAAAGCTTTTCTTTTTGTGCCCAGTCTCCTGCGGAGCCGCTATTCCCCATGGTCCTTACGGAGTTCCCAGCATCCACTACGGACTACGAGAAATAGAATTATCGGTAAGTAAATTCTTATTTTCTCGTAGTCCATAGATGATGCTGGGTGCCCCGCCCAGCGCTTCGTTTTCCTGCAACCGTTATCTGGTTCAGTACAACTTTGTTTAGTTATGCACTGCATTGTTGCTTGGTAAGTAATGTTTCAGCAGTTGCTGAGTTTTCAAGCTAAGCTAGCTTGATGTGCCTTGTATGTGTGAGCTGGTATGAATCTCGCCACTATCTGTGTTAAATCCTTCTCTCGAAGATGTCCGTCTCCTCGGGCACAGTTTCTAGACTGAGTCTGGTAGGAGGGGCATAGAGGGAGGAGCCAGCCCACACTCTCAAACTCTTAAAGTGCCAATGGCTCCTGGTGGACCCGTCTATACCCCATGGTACTAATGTGGACCCCAGCATCCTCTACGAACTACGAGAAAAGGATTTACCGGTAGGTAACCAAAATCCTGTTTTTGCTAAACTAATTTTCACTTTTCAAGCTTATTATTAATATATTTATCGTACATCATATTACACAAGGATTTTTATGTACTCTTTTTACATATGAAAACATTCTGACTTGGGACCTTATTCAGCTTCAGTTGCAGTTTTGCTAATTTATCAAAACTGCAACTGCTAGCACTCGCATGCTTGTGATCGCCTTGCTGGCAGCCATTAGCATGCTGGGGGCTGCCCAGCATGCTAATGGCTGCCAGCAAGGCGATCACAAGCAAAATAAGGGAAGCTCCCTGCCTGCGCAGCCTAACAGCGCGAGCAAATTTACCCATGTGACGTCACACGGCCACCCTGAAAACTGCCCAGACTCTCCTGCGTTCCTGTCACCGCACCCCGCAACGCTTCATCGCCACCCTGCCTGCCCCATGAACACCACTGCCTGTCAGTCAGGCAGAGGCGTTCGCATCAATGTGATGTGATCTCCCAGGCGTGCGCACTAGCCCGATATTTCAGAAGAATGTAATTGCATTATACTGAATAAGTCCATTGGTCCATGATTCGAATGGTTAGTGGGTGGTGTCCTTTCTGGAGTTTGACTTTGCACTTATGAGCCCTTTTAGTGGGGCTGATGCATGAAAGTCAATTTTATGGATGGGTCTTGAAATTTTTCACACTCCCATGTGCCTTAGCCAAGCGCACACATCTACGGGAGATGCCAAATTGTACGCTTACAGTAGCTGTAGGCTAAACTGAGTGATATAGAGGGCATGTGGGTAGAATTATGGGCTATGCTGAATTGTACCTATGCTGAGAGCAATCTTTTATTACACAGATCTCTTGCACCAGGCATAGGTCTGGTAATGAGTACTGCTATTTCCACAAACATGGCTAGAGTGGGTTGGTCACATAGATGTGTATAACTGTGCATACAGTATGTGTGACTATCCGGATTTAAGGCCTGATTCATAGATGTACTCACACCCGGAATTCTTACATTTGAGCGATTATCGACTGACTGCTCATGTGCCGAAGTCGCACTACGCATGTGACGCAATAGTCTTGCGGCGGCGGTCACAGAGGGGATTTATTTACAAAGTGATGGACAGTGACCATTTAGGAACAGTTACGAGGATTGGAGGCAAAAACACAGGTGCGTCGGAACCAGTCTGAGGGCGTGTCTCGGCTTGTGACTACTATTCTGTATGCAGCTGCAATGGCTTCAGTTATTTCCTGTGGCCATGGTACGTAACCATAGGACTAATTAGATGTTCTATGATTGACTGATCTGTGAGCGACGCTGTGTGGTACTCAGCCACTGGGACTCGTATAGCTGGTGATGGGCGTCTCAATACCAGGCCAGGCGGCTGCTGCATTTGCATATTTGCACACATTTGCAGCTGCGACTGCATTAGAGTACATCTCTGAGTCAGGCCTTTAGGTCCGTGCACACACTGCAAATTCAATTGCGGTCAATTCTTTATGGCTCCAGTATGTTCTATGTCACAGAATTATCATTGGCATGTGTTTAGCATGACACATAGCTTTTGTCCCATTTTTAAAACACAAAACAAGAAAACATTCCATTAAGGCACATATAATTGCAATAAAAAAAATAGTTATTGGGGCAGTGGTTCACAAACTTTTTTTAATCACTGCACCCTAAAGTATCAGAATGTTTTTCACGGCACCCCTAGGCCAAAAGTTTCTTATTGAAAAACAGAAAGAAATATTAAATTAAATAAATTGTGTTTCTATGTCATCCTTAGGGTCAGTTATGTGGTTGGGGACAAGACTTGCTTCTGTTTGTCCACATATGTTATGATTGTTAGCCACTGGTTTTGCCTATTACAGTAACCATAAATAATTTGAATTGGTCCTGGATCACCTACACGGGGCACCCCTGCAAGTGTCCTGAGGCACCCCACGGCACAGTTTGAGAACCACTGTATTGGGACAATACAACAAAACAAATACATATTTATATATACTTTTTCTATACTACCTGGGTAACAACGTGGTGTGAATATTGTGACCCAGGTCATGATAATTGTATACAGAGAGCCAGATCAATGAGGCGTGAAGATCATGTAATCCCCAAGCACTGACAGACTGCCTACCGCAACCAAGCCCTGGAATCTATTGGATTCTGGGACTTGGTGCATATGTGGTAAGTGTCCAAACCTCTGAAAACTGCATTTTCAAAGGTTTGGTCGCATTTTAAATATTGGTGCATCCCACCCATAAAGCAGACAGATATAAAGTACCAGTTATTTTTCAAACACAGCCTGTAAGTAACTGGCTGGTACTTTATCTCTCTTCAAAGCTTAGTACATAGACCCCTCAATGTCTTATTATATATAAATCATGTGTATAGAAACCAATTGTGGTTATCGGTTGTTTGTCATGTGCACATATTCTAATGTTTTTATTCACACCTACTGTTATCATATTTTATTGCTACACTCATTACCACACTGGTCTATCAGCAACCATACAGTGCCGTCTCACACTGAACTACAGTGGATATACTTTATTGCTACCTTCAAAGTTATCATTTTAACACTAGTTTATCAGTAACTACACATTGTGACATTGAACTACAGTGGGAAATTATTCAGCACAAATCCAATCCACAGCTGGTGAGCGCCTGGTCCTGAACTACTGCATGATTAGTGTTCATTTTTGTTTCACACCCACCTCAAAATATTGCTATAGTGTTCAATGGTTTGGCGTTATGACCCTGCACCAATGTCTAACCCTACTTTTTCCACAGCTCTCATGTTTTCTGTCCTCTTTTAGCCTGATCAAGGCTAGATAGATTCCTTCAATGACTGCTCAAAATACCTTTCCAGCAGCTATATCCTGGCTTTGAGTTCGAGAATCGTAATAAATTACTCTTCTCTTAATAGCTTCATTTTCAGTCTGGTTTACCAATCTCTTTCTGTTTTGGCATGTTTAATATTATTTCAAACAAAAGGATATATCACATAATTATGAAATGTCATATAGCTGTTTTCATAATGTCCAGTAAGTGTGGTAGTCAGCGGGCAACACTTAATACTAGAGATGTGCACCAGCCCATCTGTTTTGGTTCTAATTAGTCATCAGGTTTTGGTTTTGCCATAAGTGCCCTCACATGTTTTGGTTCTGTAATTATTTTATTTTTTTCAAAACTGTGTACAAAAAATATGCTAAAATCACATAATTTGGTGTTCTTTTTTTTTTTGTTCCTACAGAGTAAATAACCTCATTAACAGAATTTCCAGTCATTTCCAGTTGATTTTGATCACCTCATAACTCACAATATTGGGGGTAATTCTGAGTTGATCGCAGCAGGAACTTTGTTAGCAGTTGGGCAAAACCATGTGCACTGCAGGGGAGGCAGATGTAACATGTGCAGAGAGAGTTAGATTTGGGTGTGGTGTGTTCAATCTGCAATCTAAATTGCAGTGTAAAAATAAAGCAGCCAGTATTTACCCTGCACAGAAACAAAATAACCCACCCAAATCTAACTCTCTGCACATGTTATATCTGCACCCCTGCAGTGCACATGGTTTTGCCCAACTGCTAACAAAGGGGGTAATTCCAAGTTGATCGCAGCAGGAAATTTTTTAGCAGTTGGGCAAAACCATGTGCACTGCATGGGGGGGCAGATATAACATTTGCAGCGAGAGTTAGATTTGGGTGGGTTATTTTGTTTCTGTGCAGGGTAAATACTGGCTGCTTTATTTTTACACTGCAATTTAGATTGCAGATTGAACACAGCCCTCCCAAATCTAACTCTCTCTGCACATGTTATGCCTCCCCTGCAGTGCACATGGTTTTGCCCAACTGCTAAAAAAAAAATCCTGCTGCGATCAACTTGGAATTACCCCCAAAGTTCTTGCTGCGACAGAGGCATAACTAGGGTTTTTGGAGCCCAGGGCAAGATGTAAAATGGCGCCCCTCCCCCCCCCCAAAAAAAAAAAAACCATAGCAAAAGAAGTATGTCCGTGCGCCCAAAAAATGGGCGTGACCACACCAGAAGGGGTGTGGCCACGCTCCAGAAGGGGTGTGGTCACTGAAAATGGCCCATAGTGCCGGATACATGCCCCACAGTGCCAATTGCATTGCCTCCCAGTGCCAGATACAGTGCCAGTTACATTGCCCCCCAGTGCCAGATACAATGCCCCACAGTGCCAGTTACATTGCCCCCCAGTGCCAGATACAATGCCCCCCAGTGCCGGATACATGCCCCACAGTGCCGGATACAATGCCCCACAGTGCCAGATACAATGCCCTACAGTGCCAGTTACATTGCCCCCCAGTGCCAGATACAATGCCCCACAGTGCCAGATACATGCCCCACAGTGCCAATTGCATTGCCTCCCAGTGCCAGATACAGTGCCAGTTACATTGCCCCCAGTGCCAGATACAATGCCCCACAGTGCCAGATACAATGCCCCACAGTGCCAGTTACATGCCCCACAGTGTCAGTTACATTGCCCCACAGTACCAGATACAATGCCCCACAGTGCCAGTTACATGCCCCACAGTGCCAGTTACATGCCCCACAGTGCCAGATACATTGCCCCACAGTGCCGGATACATGCCCCACAGTGCCAGTTACATTGCCCCACAGTGCCAGTTACATGCCTTACAGTGCCAGTTACATGCCCCACAATGCCAGTTACATTGCCCCACAGTGCCAGTTACATGCCTCACAGTGCCAGGCCCCACTCAGTGCCAGTTACATATACCCCATTTGGTGCCAGATACATGCCCCACTGTGCCGCCAAGCCCGCCGCCCCCCCCCCCCCCCCACCCCCCGTCACTCACCGCTTGCTCTCTGTGAGGGGAGGAGAGCGCAGCGCCTCTCCTTCCCCTCACCGCTCCAGGTCTCTAGCGGCTGTCTGGCGCCGGTTCGCTAGCCAATCAGAGCTCGCGGACCGGCAGCCAATCAGGAGCTGGTCCGCAAGCTCTGATTGGCTAGCGCCGGAGACCGGACACAGCAGCGCTGCTAGTGCTGGCAGCGGCGGTGAGGGGAGGGAGAGACGCTGCGCTCTCATCCCCTCACATTTAGGGTTGACGGGGGCGAGTGGGGCATGATGCCCTGGTCGCCGGAGGCGCCCCCCTCTCCTGGGCCTGCCAAGGCGCCCAGGCCACGTGCCCCACTCGCCCTACCATAGATACGCCTCTGTGCTGCGATCAACTCAGAATTACCCCCATTGTTTTACAGTTTAGGCCAAAAGGTTGCACAAAGCTACCTGCCTGAGCTAAACGACAGCACAAACACGTGGCAGTTCAACTTCAAACAAAACACATCTATTAAACAGAGTGGCACTGCAGAGGCAGACAGGATGGCAGTTGAATAAACTACACTATACAATTCCTTACAAAAATGTAGCCAAGAATGTTTTCATTAATCAAGAATTAGATCAGAATGAAGGAACGATTGATTTGTAAATGAATTTAATTTGAATACAAAATCTAATCAATGAGGGCATTGGATATGGTAATGATCGAAAGTTCTTTCATGGCCTTTTCTCTCATCAGTTGCTGTAAAGATTGATTGATTGATTGATTGATTGATTAGTTAATTTAATTTTTGTCTGCTGATCCGCTCTGTCAGTCCCTCCATTGGTTACCGGTATTCTACGGTGTTAAATATAAAATACTGTTACTTACATACTGTTACAACTGAGGGCTGAGGCTGACCTGGGGAAGCCTCAGATGTAGGGGCTGGCGTGTAGGTGAACCGGGGAGGTAGTATTGGGTTCCTAGACATACAGGAGAGCTAGTACCATTTGCCTGAAGGCGTGACCGCGACAACAAAGTTGTAAAAAGGTAGAGTCAATTTATTGAACACCGCTTTAGACACCTGGAGTATGCAATAACGTCACAGTAGAAGGGCAGTGATAAGTTACAGTACAGTTCCCAGAAGCGCAGAGGTAATTAGTGCTGTGGCTTGCAGAACAGAATGTTACAGAGTCCTTGCCAGAACTGGAGATGCTAAGTCCGTATGCCACAGGTAACCGCTGAGGAGGGGTATGAACTGGTCCTGCCCAGCAGATGGTACACAGAGGCTGGAGTAACGCAGATGCACAGAAGTAGATGGTACTTGGTATAATTGCAATGGTAGAATGGTCACAGATGCAGGCGATATGGGAATACCGCTGATAACGTTGAAATAAACTGAAGAAACTGTGGAGCACCGCTAGCAGAATACCAGCGACTCAGGAGCACTGTGGAAAGCTGGTAGGCCGTGGTAAGTACGCTGTGAAGTATGGAGAGCGATGCTGCAGAAAGGAGAAGTTGAAAACGATACCAGGACACCGCTGGAGGCTGGAAGTGAAGCAGGACTAACGCTGTGAGCAGGAAGCCGGTGTCTGATCGTAGAGAATAATCACGAGCAATGCTGGAACACTGCAGAAGTCAGGCTGCACCGCAGGATGGAAACAGGTGCGGGTCTCTTAGTGGAGCTGAATCATAGGAGCTGGAATACCTTGAGAAACAAGCAGTAGAAACCACAAGCAGGAGAGACATGTGTATAGGTTAGACAACCAAAGCACTGACGATTATCCAGCCCAGGAGCAGGATATTTATACCAGCTGGGAAGCAGGCATTGGCTGGATAATTAGACAGTCCAGAGTGCAGCGGATAGGTTGTAGAATGACATGTGATGAGGAAAAACATGGCTGCGCCTATGTTTGCATTTGGAGGGAAAGTCTGTTTGTATATTCCATGTGGTAAACAGCAGTAATGGTGGCGGAGGGCAGGAGACGCCATTCTTTAAAACAGTGCAGCTAAACTGTAAGGCTGCCATGACAGCGCTGTGGGATCACAGGGAAGAGACATGAGGTAAAGATATACAGCGCGCTGCATGCAGACAGCGCAGATGGAATCCCGTTTTGGAATGCTGGGCCAGTCTCAGGAGACACTTGGAAGGTAAATAATGATGTCCAATTACCCGGATCATGACACATACAAGGCTATTAACCAAACTGCACCATCACTCATCTCCTCACTCATCTCAAAATATCTCCCTACCAGATCACTCCGCTCTGCACAAGATCTGCGTCTCTCATCCACATGTATTACCTGTTCCCACTCAAAATTACAGGACTTTACCCGGGCTTCACCCTTGCTGTGGAATGCCCTCCCACGCACAATAAGACTCTCCTCTAGTCACCAAACCTTTAAACGTTCCCTGAAAACTCATCTCTTCAGACAAGCCTACCAATTTCCAGACCCACCCACATAACCTTCAGTGCTTCCCTATCCAGTTACATCCTCTCTGTTCAGTCCACATAACCTCACATTTTGTCTTCCAACATCGCTGTGTGATCATATCATACAACCAGAGCCGGATTAAGGGGGGGGCCCGGGGGGTATGTACCCCGGGCCCCCGTTCCTAAAAGGGCCCCCCGCCGCAGATCGGAGCTCTTACCGATCTGCGGCGCTGCGCTGCATTTCCGGCTCCCGTATGGTTGCCCTGGCAACCTAACACCTGAGCCGTGGCTCCGGCGCCGCCTATCAGTACAGGACAGCTGAGCGACGGCTCAGCTGTCCAATAGTGTAACAGCCTGCGGCTCAGTCACCGTCTGAGCGCGCAGGCTGTATGAGAAAATGTAGTGTAGGGGGAGTGATGGGGGAACTGTCCTGGAGCGGAACTCTGAGTTCGGAGGCAGCTGGGAACTCTGGGGAGAAGCAGAGGTAGGAGTGTGTGCCTGTGTGTGTTATTAGAACATAAAGTATTACAGCTGAAATATGACTTATAAATATCTAACACTGTTTAAAAATGAAAAAAAAAAATGGGGGGGGGGGGGGCTTTCTATTTTGTCAGTCCCGGCCCCACCATTTCCGATGGCAGCCCTGTGTATATATATATATATATATATATATATGTATATGTATGTATGTATATATATGTATGTATATATATATATGGGTCTGGAAAGGTGGCACTCACGAGACTGATATTGAGGTGAACAATGGTGCAATTTAATCCAGACAGACAGACTGCACCAAGCTGTCAGGAAGGCACCAGAGCACCTTCAGTGTAAAGCCGACATCAGGGGAGTGCCGGATTCAGCTCTTTGTGTATATGTATATATATATAAAAATATATATTTGCCTGCCTCACTCTTAGGGCCCCCGCTGTTTGATGTGCCCCGGGCCCCCCATAGCCTTAATCCTGCTCTGCATACAACCCATTAAGAACCTAGCAATCTGGTGGAACATTATGTAACAGGTAGCATCTATCCTTGTGTATCAATGCCTATTTCCCTATAGATTGTAAGCTTGCGAGCAGGGCCTTCCTACTTCTATGTCTGTCTGTCTTTGCACAGTTTTGTTCTATGGGGGTAATTTCAAGTTGATCGCAGCAGGAAATTTTTTAGCAGTTGGGCAAAACCATGTGCACTGCAGGGGGGGCAGATATAACATGTGCAGAGAGAGTTAGATTTGGGTGGGGTGTGTTCAAACTGAAATCTAAATTGCAGTGTAAAAATAAAGCAGCCAGTATTTACCCTGCACAGAAACAATATAACCCACCCAAATCTAACTCTCTCTGCAAATGTTATATCTGCCTCCCCTGCAGTGCACATGGTTTTGCCCAACTGCTAAAAAATTTCCTGCTGCGATCAACTTGGAATTACCCTCTATAACTGTTGTTCTAATTGTAAAGTGCAACGGAATATGCTGCGCTACAGATGTAGCCACCTTTATCTTGAGTGGCCGCGGCGGTTGTCCCGTTCGACCATACGCAGCGTACTGTGGCGTAGCGAGGCGCGCCTAGCCACAGAGAGGCTATCTAATCGCACGGAGACAGACATTTGACGTTTGGCGTTACCTTTACGTGTAATACCTGCGATCAGCCACCAGATGTCGCTTTTTACAATCACCACTGCGCATGCGTGTGGTCTCCCGTAAAATACAATACTGACATACATAATAAGGACTACTTTACTAAGGCGTCTCATTACGCTGCATACAGCAAATACTGTACTCATTACGCTGCATTATTTAATACAGTACTGTATATACAGTACGACACCGACGCAAATACAGTAGTACAGCATACAGTATATGATCCATCTACAATACTTTATGAATACTGTATGTGAGCGTCCAAGTCCCGCAGACAAAACACAGTACTGTAAAACCAGTAGTGTACACTGTCGCAAATGGATGTGTGTTACAAGTTCACTATTGCCTCTCAAGATTAGGAATTTTCTACAGTATGTTATCGTCCTAATCCCGTAGCCATTACAGCATAATCAAAACCAACGGATTTATACATTTGTCTGCGGCGAAGTGGTGAAGTGTTTCGCTTCCTATACTCAGAGTCCAGGGTTCGATTCCTTAAGTACGAATGCATGTTACCGTAGTTTTTTTCAGACACTTTATTATTTTTTTTATTCACATACTGTAAACCAGGGCATACAGTAGCTGCATGAGCGGTTCTATGCGATCGAGTCCGGTGTACCATAATGTGCAGGTTCTATGCAGGTTAAGGTACTATGCTCCGTACACAGTACACATACAATTCTGTAGCTGGGCAGACTGAATAGAAATGGCTACCACCTATGACTCCTTGCCCCACAGAGGCCCTAGGCTACGGAGCAAGTAATAGTCCAGATTGTACAGACTATGGGGCAATGCTGAAGGAGCGTCACAATCCCCTAGCTAAAATACACAGTATGCATATTATGGTACACCGGACTCGATGACATACTGTAGCACACTGGCAAAATGGCCGCCGCCCCTGAACCCTTGTGCAGGTTATGGGGCAATGCTGAAGGAGCGTCACAATCCCCTAGCCAAAATACACAGGGGAGGGATAAGCCACTGTAGGATTGCATACAGTATTACGGTACACCGGACTCAATCGCATAGCACACTGTCAAAACGACCACTACCCATGAACCCCCACCTCCTGAACCCCCACCTCGTGGCATGCAGCAGTTGGGTATGGAATGAGAAATGGCATAAGCTGTGCAGGCTACGGGGCGATGCTGAAGGAGCGTCACAATCCCCTAGCCAAAATACACAGAGATACTGTAAGCGAGGTCTATGCACATTACAGTACTGTACGTTACACCGGGCTCGGTCGCATAGCAAACTGACAAAACACAAGTTTTACAGTACATACAGTAAAGCAGGCCAAAGCTGCAGGAGAGTTTCTACTGTAAAGGTTCTATGCACCGTACGGTAATGTACACATACCTGTACAATTCTATAGCAGGGCAGACTCAATTGAAATGGCTACCGCCTGTGACTCCTACAGTAGCTCCTAGGAGGCACTCAGCTATGGAGCAAATAACAGCACAGATTTTGCAGGCTACGGGGCAATGCTGAAGGAGCGTCACAATCCCCTAGCTACAATACACAGGGGTGATAGAGATAATCGAGTGGCTGGAGGGGGGTCCCCTTGATTTAAGTGGCCCCCACTCCTCCAGGGTACTCCGGCCAGGTGTGACTAGTTGGGTATTTAATTCCATGGCCGCAGGGACCGGTATAAAAGTCTCCCCCGGCTGTGCATTATCTGTCCAGCTAGTGGAGCCCAGTGCTGATTCAAAAAATATGGGGAACCCCTATGCTTTTTTTGTCCCCCTTATTTTTTGCACCAGGACCAGGCGCAGAGCCTGGTGCTGGTTCTAAAAAGATGGGGGATCCCGTGTCCATTTTTTCCGTATTCCTTCCGGAATTCGACTGCAATTGCATATACAGTACTGTACCCCTTAATGTCACTGCTTACAGTATACAGTATTTAGACATGAGCTTGTGTACAGTATCTGTCATGAGGTGCTTTTTTCACTGACACTATAACTTTTTTCTATTGTGATATACTGTACAGAGGCGGCAAACTAGCCAAACGGGAATAATCAGCTTCTGCAGAATAAAATGAGATGCTACAGTACATGCCTATATTCTGTGAGTGACTGCGGCTCTATGAAATTAAATCAGAAAATTTAAATATGAAATGCATTACTAATGTGTGGCATTACTGTACTGTATGTTTTGCTTAGTTGGTAGCGTCAGAATACACTCATTTCATTCACGCTGTTTGGGTGCATTTAGCGTAAAGAATCGCTCCTGCAGATGTACTTTGATTTATGTGAAACCTGTGTGCATCCTTCCATTGACTGTCTTACAATGTAAATAAAATAATACAGTGCATTATTACAGAAAAAAAAAAAAAAAGAAAGAAAGCACATCATGTCTCGAACCCTGGACCCCCAGTGAGGGAGGTGGGAGCCTTCACCCCTAGCCCACGACGCCTCATGAGAGATTTCTAATTTCATGTGTGAAAGTACTGCAAACAGCGCCCGGCCCCCGCCCCATTGCTGTTGGTTTATGCCTTAGAGGACTCGGACGCTCGCATTTGTAAAGCACGGTGTTTTCCTCCGCCTTCTGCTAGCCTGTTGCCCTTCCCCCATGGGAGCCTGCACAGATCATGCAGTAGACAGGGAGGGAATGCAGGTCATGTGCAATACACAAACGCCCACTGTAGTACTATTTTGCTCACTTACAGTACCGTACTGTAGGTTGCATTTAGCGTAAAGAATCGCTCCTGCAGATGTACTTTGATTTATGTGAAACCTGTGTGCATCCTTCCATTGGATGTACTGTATTGGAGAGAAAAAAAAAAATGTTAAAGTGAATGTCACGGGAACACATTAAAAATAAGGTTGGCACTTCCTTCCCATTGGTGTTGGTTTACAGTATGCCGTAGTGTACTCGGACGCTCATGTACTGTAATTGCATTTCAAAGGCACAGTATTTTCCATCGTCTCCCCCCTACCCCCATCGCCCTTCCCCCCTGGGGGCCTGCACAGGGAGGAAATTCAGGTCCTGTGCAATGCACAAACGCTGAAGATCTACAGTACTGTTTTGCTTAGTTGGTAGCGTCAGAATACACTCATTTCATTCACGCTGTTTGGGTGCATTTAGCGTAAAGAATCGCTCCTGCAGATGTACTTTGATTTATGTGAAACCTGTGTGCATCCTTCCATTGACTGTCTTACAATGTAAATAAAATAATACAGTGCATTATTACAGAAAAAAAAAAAAAAAAGAAAGAAAGCACATCATGTCTCGAACCCTGGACCCCCAGTGAGGGAGGTGGGAGCCTTCACCCCTAGCCCACGATGCCTCATGAGAGATTTCTAATTTCATGTGTGAAAGTACTGCAAACAGCGCCCGGCCCTCGCCCCATTGCTGTTGGTTTATGCCTTAGAGGACTCGGACGCTCGCATTTGTAAAGCACGGTGTTTTCCTCCGCCTTCTGCTAGTCCTCCATTCCCATTATGCATTAGCGAACTCAGACGCTCATATATTTTAAAAGCACGGTGTTTATACATTGTACTGTACATTCTTCCTTTTACACAATTACTGTAGTTGCGTCTCCATACACATACAGTACTGTACTCCATACTTTTTCCACCGCCTCCCGTTACGCCTACAGTATTGCCAGAGCTGTAGATCAATCCGCCGCTATACTGTACGATCGAAAGTACTGGATTAGTGGAGCATTAGCCACACAGTGGTGGAGATGTGTAATGCATGATGAGTATCTAGATCGTCTCAACGCGCCTGCCTGTGATTAAACTCAGCTATCGCCTTAGCGTGGCTAAACGCCCGTCTCGGCGGAGAAACAGTCAAGATAAAGGTGGCTACATCTGTATATAAGAAACTGCTAATAAAGAAATAATTTTGATTCACTAAAAAATTTTATGAGGGAGGGTAGTTTTGCCCACAAATTAAACTTGGTGGTTCAACATTTTTTGGTATTTTTTTTTTTAATGACAGTGGCATGCAGGAGATGCTGTTTGTGGCCAGAAAAAAATCTGGACATTTTCAGCATTCATTCAGCAATTGCATGCAGAAGATTGCAGCAGTTGCAAGAACAGTTCCATTTGCCATGCCACCAACTGAAGCAAGAGGTAGTGACCAGATGAAATTGCATCTTTTTATGTGATTCTGTGAATACAGGAATAGCAACAAGCCATCTAGCACACACAAGAAGCTAAAACATAGGGAGAGGAGATGGAATGTACAGTACCTTACCCCAGCACACTGGAGAATACTGTTTTATACAAGCTACTGAAACCATTTGAAATAGCAACTAATGAAAGACATGTTCATAAAAATGAACTACAAATTCTATGAGGAAGACCTTTACTGTCCGATGCAACAAAGTACAGAGACATATGTACTGGGGGATTCCAGTTTTGACAATTTTAAATTGTTTGTCAGTAAACTTTATTAGAGGTAATATTTTTTTTCTTTAGTATTTTAAAGTATTGTTTTGATTTCAGGTGCTCTTTCTTAAATCCTCTGACCTTGAGCTTTAGTAGATGAACTAATATCATGATCATCATGACTGGGAGCAGCCACAGCACTAGTACTTGGTTGCTTCTCCTTCTCTTATATCGACTGAGTGTGATCCATATTGACTCACAGTGCTTATATTTATTAACGCAGTGGTACAGCACCTACTGAGCTTTATTGAACACAATGTTGTACGAAAAAATAAAAACAACTTTTTTTTTCTTCACAAATGACAACTTATGCTGACCATACACTAGGTTGATACTGTGTACAAATATCAACCTGTCATTCAACCCATTTCATGCACATCATGCATGTTAATGGGTTTGAATACAATGCGATGTGCGTCCCCATGATTCACACGTCGCATCAGCTGATCATATGTGCTGCACATATAATCAGCCGATCCCGGCCCCCGGCAATTGTGGAGGTATAATAGATTGTACGGTGCAAAAGCTCCATACAAATTATTGCATGCCCGGTGGCCGGCTGGGGGATCAGTAGTATGGCTTGAATCTAATGCGAGCCATACTAATGTATGGCCAGCATTATACTGCGGACTCCCTGAACGTATATTTAGGAATGCAGTGGGGCATGGACTGGCCCTGAACATACACAAGTTTTTTCATTTTTTTTAATACCATTTTCTTTTACATACTGCTGTGAATCGCTGAGCTTAGTAATGGTGGCATGCACCAGTATGCACCAATAAAGTGTCAATGCTGCACTGCAGGCAGTGACAAAAAAACAACAGTGGGGTATAGTTGCCCCTGTATTAGGAGGATAATATTGTTATTTGCCCTGGCAAGCTAGTGACTGTGCTGTTAGACACTAAATAATAAATAAAAACACAGAAAACCAACAGTTGGACTGGCCCATACGGTTACAGGGGAAATCCCCAGTGGGCCACACCCCTTCCTCTGTTGTCAGATTCCAGACTGTGTAGTCAAATTATACATTGTTACTCTATTAGAGGGTCAGTTTCTTGGACTCTAATGGCTGGCCAAGCCTGTGTGTGTACGTGTGGGGAGAGGAGGGGCACTGGTATTTGGACACACCCTTTAAGAATGGGCCCCTACCACTGCATTCCCCCTTTGGCTTCTTCATGTCCCAGTCTGACAATGAAAACACAGGTGGGTTAATGCTGCCCCTGTATTAGGAGGATAATATCGTGGAAATTTAGAAATCTTACTGAGACCGGCGTCTGTTGTGACATGGGGCCCAAATCACCATGAGAATCCAAAACACGAAATCCAAAACACGCAAGATCCAATGCCAGTACGTTGACCTTTTGCCTCATTTTGGAATCAGAGCCTGGCGGGTAAACCCGAGCCAGGGCTCGGATTCTCTCGGATCCTGGAGGTTCAGGTGGGCTCAGTTCTTGGAGAACCGAGCTTGCTCATCTTTACATAATACCCAATATAATAAATTCTTTGGTGCATCAAATAAAGTTTCAATTCCATAAAGATAAAATTCTGGTTCACTTAATCAACATCAAAATAGATTGTATGGCTTTCAGTTGCTATACACTTACACAGCTGCCCTGAACTGGCAGTAGCAAATTGAATACAATTAAGCTGGGTACACAGTGTTCGATATATTCACCAGGTACATTGAACAGGTGATATATTGGCAGTTGTGTACACCTAATATGTCTGTGAATGACATCGTACACAGACCTATCACCCCTGCAGCCCAGACAGTGTCGATATACAGTATCAGCATGTCTGACTGTGTGTGCGGGCGACTCACTGACCGGCTGTACACTGGCTGCAGGAACTGACATCACAGCTGGGTGGATGGGATGGGCTAATTGGTAAGTATGTATGCTTGCGAAATCGACCACTAAGACAACAGATCTGCCTTTCGGTGGATCCGTCGGTATAGTGTGTACCCAGCCTTACCTTGCAGTCTCAAGACTTTTTTTAATTAAGCTATCTGACCAGCAACTTGCAGCAGACCACAGATGCTCCTTTTCTACATTTGAAAAAGAGAGTTCGTGAATGTGAAAGAACAGGGTAACTACACAGCAACCAACACAGGCCAGTGGCCAAAATAGATAGAAAGCGTGTGTTATAAATATTGATTGGCGTACACAAAACAAGTACATTTGTACACATTTCAGCTACTTTATGAAGTCCTTTTGTCCTACCCAGTGGCGTAACTAGAAATTTTTCTCCCCCAAGCCAAAAAATTCTTCGGCGCCCCCCCCCCCCCTTTCATGCTCCATAATTGGGAGCAAAAAAGGGATAAGAAGGCGCGCGCGCCAAAAAAGGGGCGTGGTTTTGTTGGAGTGGGCGTGGTTTCACATAAAGGGGCGTGGCAATGCAGGAAAAGACTACCTTATACCCCAGTTTTGCAACCTGCACGCCCATACGTTGGCCACCACAGGAAAGAAAAATAATCCTGATTCATGCCCCTTACATTATTTGTCATTTTTCCTCCTTATAGTAATGCCCAGTATACATTATGCCACATACTGCAATGGCCCTTAGACATTATGCCGCACACAATAATGCATGACACAATATGCACACACTGTAATGCCCCCGACACATTATGCCACACACCGTAATGTCTGTGACACATTATGCCACACACCGTAATGCCTGTGACACATTATGACAGGAATCGCAAAGCCCGTTATACATTATGCTACACATTGCAATGCCCCTGATACATTATAGCACATACAATGTCTGTGACACATTATGACACACACCGCAATGTCCGTGATACATTATGCCACACACTGCAATGCCCGATACATTATAGCACATACAATGCCTGTGACACATTATGCCACACACTGCAATGACCTTGAGACATTATACCACAATGCCCGTGATATAGTATACCATACACCGTAATGCCTGTGACACATACCGCAATGCCCTGCCCGTTATACCCTATGCCACACATCGCAATGCCCGTTATGTATTATGCCACACTGCAATGACCCTGAGACATTATACCACATACCACAATGCCTGTGATATAGTATACCACACACCGTAATGCCTGACACATTATGACACACACCGCAATGTCCGTGATACATTATGCCACACACTGCAATGACCCTGAGACATTATACCACATATCACAATGCCCGCGATATAGTATACCATACACCGTAATGCCTGTGACACATTATGACACACACCGCAATGTCCGTGATACATTATGCCACACACCGTAATGCCCATTACACATTAAGTCCTACAGTAAGGCTTCTAATTACTTTTCAATTACCTGCTCGTTGTCAGGGGTTTCATGCACTGGGTGTGATGCTCGTTGCCAGGGGTTTCATGCTCTTGGTTCCATGCACGGTGCCAGGGGTTTTCATGCTCAGGGTGTCATGCTCGTTGCCAGGGGTTTCATGCACTGGGTGTCATGCTCGTTGCCAGGTGTTTCATGCACTGGGTGTCATGCTCGTTGCCAGGTGTTTCATGCACTGGGTGTCATGCTCGTTGCTAGGAGGTAGTCCTTGTTGCTAGGGCTGTGCTCCCAGTGCCACATATGTCCCCAGTGCCAGATATTCCCCAACGGTGCCAGGTACTTACATGCCCCAGTGCCAAATATAGTCGTCCCCCCCCATGTGCCAGGTACACATATACCCCCCCAGTGCCACATATGCCCCCAGTGCCAGATATTCCCCCCCAGTGCCACATATGCCCCCAGTGCCACATATGCCCCCAGTGCCATATATTCCCCCCCAGTGCCAAATATGCCCCCAGTGCCAGATATTCCCCCCCAGTGCCAGATATTCCCCCCGTGCCATATATGCCCCCAGTGCCAGATATTCCCCCCAGTGCCAGATATTCCCCCCGTGCCATATATGCCCCCAGTGCCAGATATCCCCCACAGTGCCATATATGCCCCCAGTGACAGACATTCCCCCCCAGTGCCATATATGCCCCAGTGCCAGATATCCCCCCCCCAGTGCCAGATATTCCCCCCAGTGCCAGATATTCCCCCCAGTGCCATATATGCCCCAGTGCCAGATATCCCCCCTAGTGCCATATATGCCCCCAGTGCCAGATATTCCCCCCCAGTGCCATATATGCCCCCCGTGCCAGATATCCCCCCCCCCGAGTGCCATATATGCCCCCAGTGCCAGATATTCCCCCCCAGTGCCATATATGCCCCAGTGCCAGATATGCCCCCAGTGCCAGATATGCCCCCAGTGCCAGATATTCCCCCCCAGTGCCATATATGCCCCCAGTGCCAGATATTCCCCCCCAGTGCCATATATGCCCCAGTGCCAGATATCCCCCCCCCAGTGCCAGATATTCCCCCCAGTGCCATATATGCCCCAGTGCCAGATATCCCCCCCCAGTGCCATATATGCCCCCAGTGCCAGATATTACCCCCAGTGCCATATATGCCCCCCGTGCCAGATATCCCCCCCCCCAGTGCCATATATGCCCCCAGTGCCAGATATTCCCCCCCAGTGCCATATATGCCCCAGTGCCAGATATGCCCCCCAGTGCCAGATATCCCCCCCCCCCCCCCGTGCCATATATGCCCCCAGTGCCAGATATTTACCCCCCCCGCCGTCGCTTTTTGGAGGGACACGGAGGGCACAGCTCGTCTCTCCTGTGTCCCTCCTGCTGCATCATCTCCGGCGGCCGCGGGTCTAATAGGGGGAAGTGCCGGTTCGTGAGCCAATTAGAGCTCACGGACGGCACTTCCCCCTATTAGACCCGCGGCCGCCGGAGATGATGCAGCAGGAGGGACACAGGGAGGCGCGCTGTGAGCCCTCCGTGTCCCTCCAACAAGCGGCGGAGGGAAGCAGACTGCAGACTGACATGCGGACGCTCGTCCGCATGTCAGTCTGCTGTAAATCAGTGGCGCCCCCGCAGCCCCTCGCCCCCAAGCCACCGCGAGGGCTGCGGGGGCAGTAGTTACGCCACTGGTCCTACCCCAACAACACCACAAAGCAAAATGAATTACTGTTAATGTCCAAGCCTTTTAATATTAACAATAAACTACACAGTAATACCTCTTTCAGACAGAAAAGTCTGAAAGTCCCGGCAATTACCCGGCATTTCAGTGCCGAGTCGTTTTGCCGGGACCTGCCTGACCCCCCCCCCCCCCTCTTCACACAGACATGCAAATTACCGGGTCGGAAATTTCGACCTGGTAATTTGCAGATCAACACGGGTATTTTGTCTGTGGGAAAGGGTCAACCCGTGTCCTAATTCCCGTGTCTCCGACCCTGGTAAATTCCTGGGTCGAAGTCCCGGGAATTACAACACTGGTTGACCCTTTCACACAGAAAAAGGACCCGTGTGTTACATGAAATTACCGGGTGGAACTGCTTCACCCGGTAATTTCATCTTCTGTCTGAAAGGGGTATAACAAATATTGGGCGGGATGTAATGCTGCCTGATTACGGCGGCCTGTGCTGGATGCCCGAACTCAGACATTTTCTTAAAGTGGCAGTCATGTACAAGGCATGGTTTTGCCTTGTATGTGATTTAAAAAAAAACATCCATGTACGGCTGGCATCCCACGTGGCCACCGAACTCAGACCATAGTTTGTAAAAGCACAAAATGGTGCGGTAAAGCTTGTGTCTGGAAACCTTAGCACCACTATGATTTACCTGTTCTGCTACAAACAACCAATATAAAACCGTTAGAGAGCGCAAAAATGTTATAGATCAAAATATATTAAAAATGACATACATATACACATACAATTAAAACTGGTAACATTATATCTAAGTAGTCCACTGATTTGTTATGTCCATATGAACGCAATCAGGATGCCTCTCAGTAATAGAGCTCAAGCTTTAAGTCGTTGGCAAATAAATCCCTGAGAACTCTGAGAAGTTCTTTGTGCAAGCTTATAGGTAATATCCTTTGCTGTGTTATGTCCCTGGCTACGGCGCATAGTCCGCGCTATGCTCCACCACCCCCACTGTCACACACTATGTCGCACTGGTATATGTAACTTTGGCCCTCATTCCGAGTTGTTCGCTCGTTCTTTTTCATCGCATCGCAGTGAAAATCCGCTTAGTACGCATGCGCAAAGTTCGCACTGCGACTGCGCCAAGTAACTTTACTATGAAGAAAGTATTTTTACTCACGGCTTTTTCTTCGCTCCGGCGATCGTAATGTGATTGACAGGAAATGGGTGTTACTGGGCGGAAACACGGCGTTTCAGGGGCGTGTGGCTGAAAACGCTACCGTTTCCGGAAAAAACGCAGGAGTGGCCGGGGAAACGGTGGGAGTGCCTGGGCGAACGCTGGGTGTGTTTGTGACGTCAACCAGGAACGACAAGCACTGAACTGATCGCACAGGCAGAGTAAGTCTGGAGCTACTCTGAAACTGCTAAGTAGTTAGTAATCGCAATATTGCGAATACATCGGTCGCAATTTTAAGAAGCTAAGATTCACTCCCAGTAGGCGGCGGCTTAGCGTGTGTAACTCTGCTAAATTCGCCTTGCGACCGATCAACTCGGAATGAGGGCCTTTGTCCTTATGCAGTCATGTGCTCTTTTACTGCAGCGGCTTGCTGTAAGGAGACCATGCTGATCCATAGCTCACTGGGGGGAGGGGGAGGACGTGGCTGTCACTTCACTGTAGGCAGTGTATGTGGTCAGGCTTGGCGAAACTTGTATGGACTTGTATCTCAGTGGAGTTGTCCTTGACACGTTTCTCTGCTGCCGGTTTCCTTAGAAGACAAAAGTATACCTGTATCCAATTAGTTGCGGTAATGTACCGTGGCTAATTGACTCGCCTGGGGCTATCCTATTAACCACGATACAGGAACTTGTCAGGGATTTCTCTGACGTCCTAAGTGGATGCTGGGACTCCGTAAGGACCATGGGGAATAGCGGCTCCGCAGGAGACTGGGCACAACTAAAGAAAGCTTTAGGACTACCTGGTGTGCACTGGCTCCTCCCCCTATGACCGTCCTCCAGACCTCAGTTAGAATCTTGTGCCCGGCTGAGCTGGATGCACACTAGGGGCTCTCCTGAGCTCCTAGAAAACGAAAGTATATTTTAGGTTTTTTATTTTCAGTGAGATCTGCTGGCAACAGACTCACTGCTACGAGGGACTAAGGGGAGAAGAAGCGAACCTACCTGATTGGAGCTAGTTTGGGCTTCTTAGGCTACTGGACACCATTAGCTCCAGAGGGATCGAACACAGGACCCGACCTCGATCGTCCGGTCCCGGAGCCGCGCCGTTGTCCCCCTTACAGAGCCAGAAGCATGAAGATGGTCCTGAAAATCGTCGGCAGAAGACTTCGGTCTTCAACAAGGTAGCGCACAGCACTGCAGCTGTGCGCCATTGCTCCTCATGCACACCTCACACTCCAGTCACCGATGGGTGCAGGGCGCTGGGGGGGGGGCGCCCTGAGCAGCAATATTAACACGTTGGCGGGCAAATTAATCACAATATATAGTCCTAGAGGCTATATATGTGATAAATTACCCCTGCCAGAGATCCATAAAAAGCGGGAGAAAGTCAGCCGAAAAAGGGGCGGGGCTATCTCCCTCAGCACACTGGCGCCATTTTCTCTTCACAGTGCAGCTGGAAGACAGCTCCCCAGGCTCTCCCCTGTAGTTTTCAGGCTCAAAGGGTTAAAAAGAGAGCGGGGGCACTAAATTTAGGCGCTAAATTGTGTATTATAGCAGCT
The DNA here is from genome assembly GCF_028390025.1 of Pseudophryne corroboree. NCBI lineage: Eukaryota > Metazoa > Chordata > Amphibia > Anura > Myobatrachidae > Pseudophryne > Pseudophryne corroboree. The sequence continues at coordinate 241,323,119 of NC_086451.1, forward strand.
ATAAGGGAAAAATCACTGTGGGAAGTGTGAATCCCTGTATTATATAGCGCTTTGGTGTGTGCTGGCATACTCTCTCTCTGTCTCCCCAAAGGACTTTGTGGGGTCCTGTCCTCAGTCAGAGCATTCCCTGTGTGTGTGCGGTGTGTCGGTACGGCTGTGTCGACATGTTTGATGAGGAAGGTTACGTGGAAGGCGGAGCAGATGCCGATAAATGTGATGTCGCCCCCTGTGGGGCCGACACCAGAGTGGATGGATAGGTGGAAGGTATTAACCGACAGTGTCAACTCCTTACATAAAAGGCTGGATGACGTAACAGCTGTGGGACAGCCGGCTTCTCAACCCGCGCCTGCCCAGGCGTCTCAAAGGCCATCAGGGGCTCAAAAAACGCCCGCTACCTCAGATGGCAGACACAGATGTCGACACAGAGTCTGACTCCAGTGTCGACGAGGTTGAAACATATACACAATCCACTAGGAACATCCGTTGCATGAGCTCGGCAATGAAAAATGTATTACACATTTCTGACATTAACCCGAGTACCACAAAACAGGGGTTTTATGTTTGGGGAGAAAAAGCAACCAGTGTTTTGTTCCCCCATCAGATGAGTGAATGAAGTGTGCGAAGAGGCGTGGGTTCCCCCGATAAGAAACTGGTAATTTCTAAAAGTTACTGATGGCGTACCCTTTCCCGCCAGTGGATAGGTCACGTTGGGAGATATCCCCTAGGGTGGATAAGGCGCTCACACGTTTGTCAAAAAAGGTGGCACTGCCGTCTTAGGATACGGCCACTTTGAAGGAGCCTGCTGATAAAAAACAGGAGGCTATCCTGAAGTCTGTATATACACACTCAGGTACTATACTGAGACCTGCAATTGCCTCAGCATGGATAGTGCTGCTGCAGCGGGGTCTGTTACCCTGTCAGGACAGGGATACTATTTGGCTAACCATAGAGCATATTAAAGACGTAGTCTTATATATGAGGGATGCACAGAGGGATATTTGCCGGCTGGCATCCAGAATTAATGCAATGTCCATTCTGCCAGGAGGGTATTAGGGACCCGGCAGTGGACAGGTGATGCTGACTTTAAAATGCACATCTGCCTTATAAGGGTGAGAAATTGTTGGGGATGGTCTCTGGGACCTCGTATCCACAGCAACAGCTGGGAAGAATTTTTTTTTTTACCTCAGGTTTCCTCACAGCCTAAGAAAGCACTGTATTATCAGGTACAGCCCTGTCGGCTTCAGAAAAGCAAGCGGGTCAAAGGCGCTTCCTTTCTGCACAGAGTCAAGGGAAGAGGGAAAAAAGCTGCACCAGACAGCCAGTTCCCAGGATCAAAAATCTTCCCCCGCTTCCTCTGAGTCCGCCGCATGACGCTGGGGCTCCACAGGTGGAGCCAGGTGCGGTGAGGGCGCGTTTCGGGAACTTCAGCGACCAGTGGGCTCGCTCACAGGTGGATCCCTGGGTTCTGCAAGTAGTATCACAGGGATACAAGCTGGAGTTCGAGGCGACTCCCCCTCGCCATTACCTCAAATCAGCCTTGCCTGCTGCCCTCTGAGAAAGGGGAGGTAGTACTGGCGGCAATTCACAAGCTGTACTTCCAGCTGGGGATAATCAAGGTACCCCTCCTTCAACAAGGCCGGGGTTACTATTCCACAATGTTTGTGGTACTGAAACCAGTCGGTTCGGTGAGACCCATTCTAAAATTGAAATCCTTGAACACTTATATACGAAGGTTCAAGTTCAAAATGGAATCGCTCAGGGCGGTTATTGCAAGCCTGGAAGAAGGGGATTACATGGTATCACTGGACATCAAGGATGCTTACCTGCATGTCCCCATTTACCCTCCTCACCAGGAGTACCTCAGGATTGTGGTACAGGACTGTCATTACCAATTCCAGACGCTGCCGTTGGTCTGTCCCCGGCACCGAGGGTATTTACCAAGGTAATGGCCGAAATGATGATACTCCTTCAAAAATGAAAAAAAGGGAGTTATAATTATCCCTACTTGGACGATCTCCTTATAAAGGCGAGGTCCAGGGAGCAGTTCTTGGTTGGAGTAGCACTATCTCGGGAAGTGCTACAACCGCACGGCTGGATTCTGAATATTCCAAAGTCGCAGCTGGTTCCTACGACGCGTCTACTGTTCCTGGGTATGGTTCTGGACACAGAACAGGAAAAAAGTGTTTCTCCCGGAGGAGAAGGCCAAGGAGTTGTCATCTCTAGTCAGAGACCTCTTAAAACAAATACAGGTGCCGGTGCATCAATGCACGCGAGTCCTGGGTAAGATGGTAGCTTCTTACGAAGAAATTCCATTTGGCAGGTTCCATGCAAGGATCTTCCAGTGGGATCTGTTGGACAAGTGGTCCGGGTCGCATTTTCAGATGCATCGGCTGATAACCCTGTCTCCAAGGGCCTGGGTGTCGCTGTTGTGGTGGCTGCAGAGTGCTCATCTTCTAGAGGGCCGCAGATTCGGCATACAGGACTGGGTCCTGGTGACCACGGATGCCAGCCTTCGAGGCTGGGGGGCAGTCACACAGGGAAGAAACTTCTAATGACTATGGTCGAGTCAGGAGACTTCCCTACACATAAATATTCTGGAACTAAGGGCCATTTACAATGCCCTAAGTTAGGCTAGACCCCTGCTTCAACACCAGCCGGTGCTGATCCAGTCAGACAACATCACGGCGGTCGCCCATGTATACCAACAGGGCGGCACAAGCAGCAGGATGGCGATGGCAGAAGCCACAAGGATTTTCCGATGGGCGGAAAATCATGTGTTAGCACTGTCAGCAGTGTTCATTTCCGGAGTGGACAACTGGGAAGCAGACTTTCTCAGCTGGCACGACTTCCACCCGGGAGAGTGGGGATTTCATCCAGAAGTCTTCCAAATGATTGTACACCATTGGGAAAGGCCACAGGTGGACATGATGGCGTCCCGCCTCAACAAAAAGCTAAAAAGATATTGGGCCAGGTCAAGGGACCCTCGGGCGATAGCTGTGGACGCTCTGGTGACACCGTGGGTGTACCAGTCGGTTTATGTGTTCCCTCCTCTTCCTCTCATACCCAAGGTACTGAGGATAATAAGAAAAAGAGGAGTAAGAACTATACTCATTGTTCCGGATTGGCCAAGAAGAGCTTGGTGCCCGGAACTTCAAGAAATGATCTCAGAGGACCCATGGCCTCTGCCGCTCAGACAGGACCTGCTGCAGCAGGGGCCCTGTCTGTTCCAAGACTTACCGCGACTGCGTTTGACGGCATGGCGGTTGAACACCGGATCCTGAAGGAAAAGGGCATTCCGGAGGAAGTCATTCCTACGCTGATTAAAGCTAGGAAAGAAGTGACCGCAAACCATTATCACTGCATTTGGCGAAAATATGTTGCGTGGTGTGAGGCCAGGAAGGCCCCAACGGAGGAATTTCAGCTGGGCCGTTTTCTGCACTTCCTACAGTCAGGGGTGACTATGGGCCTAAAAATTGGGTTCCATTAAGGTCCAGATTTCGGCTCTATCGATTTTCTTCCAGAGAGAACTGGCTTCACTACCTGAAGTTCAGACTTTTGTTAAGGGAGTGCTGCATATTCAGCCTCCTTTTGTGCCTCCAGTGGCACCTTGGGATCTCAACGCGGTGTTGGATTTCCTAAAGTCACATTGATTTGAGCCACTTTAAACCGTGGAATTAAAATATCTCACGTGGAAAGTGGTCATGCTGTTGGCCTTGGCTTCGGCCAGGCGTGTGTCAGAATTGGCGGCTTTGTCATGTAAAAGCCCTTATCTGATTCTCCATATGGATAGGGCAGAATTGAGGACTCGTCCCCAGTTTCTCCCTAAGGTGGTATCAGCTTTTCATTTGAACCAAGCTATCGTGGTGCCTGCGGCTACTAAAGACTTGGAGGCTTCCAAGTTGTTGGACGTAGTCATGGCCCTGAGAATTTATGTTTCCAGGACAGCTAGTGTCAGGAAAACTGACTCGTTGTTTATCCTGTATGCACCCAACAAGCTGGGTGCTCCTGCTTCACAGCAGACTATTGCTCGCTGGATCTGTAGTACGATTCAGCTTGCACATTCTGCGGCTGGACTGTCGCATCCTAAATTAGTGAAAGCCCATTCCACGAGGAAGGTGGGCTCTTCTTGGGCGGCTGCCCGAGGGGTCTCGGCTCTACAACTTTGCCGAGCAGCTACTTGGTCGGGGTCAAACACATTTGCTAAATTCTACAAGTTTGACACCCTGGCTGAGGAGGACCTAGAGTTTGCCCATTCGGTGCTGCAGAGTCATCCGCACTCTCCCGCCCGTGTGGGAGCTTTGGTATAATCCCCATGGTCCTTACGGAGTCCCAGCATCCACTTAGGACGTCAGAGAAAATAAGATTTTACTCACCGGTAAATCTATTTCTCGTAGTCCGTAGTGGATGCTGGGCGCCCATCCCAAGTGCGGATTGTCTGCAATACTTGTATATAGTTATTGTTTAACTAAAGGGTTATTGTTGAGCCATCTGTTGAGAGGCTCAGTTATTATTCATACTGTTAACTGGGTATAGTATCACGAGTTATACGGTGTGATTGGTGTGGCTGGTATGAGTCTTACCCGGGATTCAAAATGCTTCCTTATTGTGTCAGCTCTTCCGGGCACAGTATCCTAACTGAGGTCTGGAGGAGGGTCATAGGGGGAGGAGCCAGTGCACACCAGGTAGTCCTAAAGCTTTCTTTAGTTGTGCCCAGTCTCCTGCGGAGCCGCTATTCCCCATGGTCCTTACGGAGTCCCAGCATCCACTACGGACTACGAGAAATAGATTTACCGGTGAGTAAAATCTTATTTTTGTTTTGCTTGCCTCAAGCAGGCGAAACCAAATCCCAGTTAACTAACCATTTTTTCCACGATTGCGGCCACGGCTTTTCAAGGATCTTCTGTGTTTACGTGTAAAAACAGGTATTTTTTTTGCATGGGAAATATGGGCTATAATTGGATAGCCTAATAATGACCACAGAGCAAAATCTTTTATAAAAACCTGTCTTTTCTGTGCGAGAAATGACCTTGACTAATAGGATACCCCCCTTACTCTTTAAGCCATTGCTATTCTAGTATTTAGTAGTGATAAAGAAGTACTATAACACAGGGATATGGTGATGGATGGTAAATAAAAGACAGGGTCATTTGGAAAGGCTGTGCAGTCTGTTTATAGGCAGGAATTAAATATTGCAGGGCCACTATGAAGAATTTGTGGCGATTCTGCAGAATTTCTGGTGATAACACTTTAGCTTTCGAGGCACCTTCTCAAAAGCCAGGGTTTATTTTGAGCACTTGCTCACATGTCCGCTCGAAAGAGACCTCCGTCTTGGTGATCCAGCATTGCCAGGCCCCGGAAGTAGTCAGCTGCTTTACAATGTTCCATCATAATTATCTTTCTTCATGTTTGAGTTTCAGTCCTAACCATGAAGGGGGTGATTCAATTAAAACCAATGTAGGGGTGATGTGCTGTTGCGGTGGTGTGTGAACGCTGGTAACAGCATCCTACATAGCCTTATACAGTATCATGCATTTTACTGTACCTTGCTCCCCTATAGTGATGCAAAATGTCAGGCTAACTACTGTATGTAAGGGAGATGTGTGCACAGCACAAAGTCCGTTCCTGCACTAGAATATGTGATCTTACATTGCATTTAATTGAATTGACACCAAAGTATTTGAAAGTCATCTTATCACTCAATAAGAGCACTTGGCCAACACTGAAAGTTTAAATATCTGTATGAAGAGAGAATCGGATTCTTTCCTCTGTCTAGCAGGAAATACATGACATTATTCTTATGTCTACTTCCAAGCAATTTTGAAGTGGATGCCTAGGACTGCATATTCAGCTTCTTTTAGCGTTAGAAGAAAATATAGCCAGTAGGTGCTATTTTGCGGGAGTGGTAAATTAAAATGGAGTTCCTAGCTCAGCCTCAAATAATAAATAAAAATTAATTTGCTTTGTATTCATGTGCTATATGCAAAAGCAGACAGTCCTTTCCCTACATGCACAAAAAAATACTGTATACGCCAGCATTCTGACCCCTGCCCTAACAACACTGTTTAACAAATTCTTCGAAGGAGCCCATTGTGATGCCTAAGCTGGGCAGGGATCACACTAATTATCAGCCTAAATGTTGCTCTTAAACTATACACAAAAATACTGGCTTATAACTCTCTCCATTACTTTCCCATCTGATCCATGCTGAATAAGTAAGATTTATCCCTGGCTGTCAGGCTTTAGATAATATGAGGCGGGCATCCTGCCACGTCCTGTACACAGAGCTCCGCCCCTGGTCTCATCTGCTGTCGCTTCCTCCTCCAGGGAGATTCGCATTGGTTGCATCAAGATCCATCAGTGTGTGAAGGTCACCAGGTGTAAATTCATAAGGAGCCACGTGATGAATTGTGTTCTCCTATACGTGATATTTTGCCTAGTGGAGGCCTAAAAAGGGTACGAAGTGAATCCCGTTTCTGCTTTTTGTATGTTACACACATCATACCAAGATATCTGATGTACACTATGAAAAGTGTGTTTTGTCCCTTTTTGTCTTTTTTCTGAGGTTATTCTGAGGATAAAAAGAAGAGTTCCCACAGTTACCACCACAAGATTTTATGAGAGACAGTACATAAAGACTCATCATTATCCCAATTTAGGAGCGCATAATCCATTCCTCATTTTGTTATATCATTGTTACTTGACATCTTTGTGGGTGGGTGTCAGGATCTTTTGCAGCACCTTTTTTGAAGTGCAGGGTTTCTTATATCTCTTCTATTGCTATCACTATATTCTGTACCCTGGGGGGCTAAGTGCGTCAGGGTCTCATTTAAAATATAGTGTTCCACAGGATATACTGTTTTGTATTTTTCACTGTGTGTTTCAGTCACCTCACTCCGCTTAAATCCTCTGTTTTGTGCTTTACATTTGCTATCACATCCCACAGGGTTTTTTTTTTTGCAGGTATTGTGTTTGTCTGGCTATATTGTACTGTTCCGCCCTAAGGCTACATTCCCAATAATGTCTGCTACACAGGGCGGGAAATCCGCAGACGCTCCTGCATCATGCAGTGCTGGCGCCATGGATTTGACTGAGGAAAAGGTCTCAGCTGAGGGTTCAGGTACTGGGTGCCCTGCACCTTCCAGTCAGTCTGCAGCACCTGTGGCAAATCAAGACCCACCTCGGGCTGCTTTTACAAATATTTTGATGACACCTGTAACGCGGCTTACGCCCCCCTGTGGGACCTCCTGTGCCATTGCAGCTACATATTGTCCCTGTAGTTAACCCGCCTTTGGCGGATGCTCTGCCTACCCAGTTACAACAATTAAATCAGTCTTTGTTTAGACAAAACCTACCCCTCGCCCTGCTGGGGCCAAGGGGTCATCTAAGCGGGCCATTTCTTCCTCACAATCCACTAATATTTCAGATGATTCTTCCGATGAGAATGGGGATTATACTGATCCATATAGTGGCAGATGCTCAATTAGCTTAGTGATATCATTCAGGTCCTTGCAAGGGAGGGGTATTTATAAGCAAGAAAAAAAAAGGACATTTTGTTTCCCCCAGCACCCTGAATGATAACAGTAACCAAATTTAAATCCCACACAATGGGGGTAATTCCGAGTTGATCGCAGCAGGAACTTTGTTAGCAGTTGGGCAAAACCATGTGCACTGCAGGGGAGGCAAATATAGCATATGCAGAGAGAGTTAGATTTGGGTGTGGTGTGTTCAATCTGCAATCTAAATTGCAGTGTAAAAATAAAGCAGCCAGTATTTACCCTGCACAGAAACAAAATAACCCACCCAAATCTAACTCTCTCTGCACATGTTATAGCTGTCTCCCCTGCAGTGCACATGGTTTTGCCCAACTGCTAACAAAGTTCCTGCTGCGATCAACTCAGAATTACCCCCAATATTAGAATTCAGATATCTCGGTTACATATATTTGCACAAATGTATGAATAAGCCCCAAAGCTGCGTCAAGGCCTCTCTGTATATTTGGGGTTCCTAGCGTTATATCTAGGTGATGCAGGGTGTGGCACCCCAAAAAAATCTGCCTAAGCCAGAAAACCCAGGGCAGAATACCAGTGAAAAAATTATAGTGTTAATAAATTAGTGTTAGGAAGCCGAAGCTATAAAGAAAGTGATACAAAAATGAGATGTAATTAAAATGGAGAAATAGTGTTAAAGAAATTAGTAAGTGGTAAGTGTTAATATAATGTAAAGGTATGCCACACTAAAGCCATCCAGCTCAGCCAGTCCAGGGGCACCACACCCCACACCTCCATTACCCCAATCTGGGTCTATGATTAACCAGTAAGGAGCCACATAATAATGGCTCCTTGCTACAATATATCTAAGCTAAGAGCCACCTACCTTGGAGCAACCCCATAATGCTCCATATGGCATGTCAGGGCCTGCACCTCCTAATGCAGGAACCTTGCTGCCTCTCACAACAGACCTATATAGTGGCAGATATATTGTAACAAGAAGCCATTATCATGTGACTCCTTGCTGGTTAATCATAGACCCAGATTGGGGTAATGGAGGTGTGGTGCCCCTGGACTGGCTGAGCTGGATGGCTTTAGTGTGGCATACCTGTACATTATATTAACACTTACCACTTACCGTATATACTCGAGTATAAGTCGACCCGAATATAAGCCGAGATACCTAATTTTACCACAAAAAAATGGGAAAAATGACTGACTCGAGTATAAGCCTAGGGTGGGAAATGTACGGTGTCAGGGGTGTTCATGCTCAGGGTGTCATGCTCGTTGCCAGGGGTTTCATGCGGTAGGTGTTATGCTTGTTGCCAGGGGGTAATGCTTGTTGCTAGGGTTGTGCCCCCAGTGCCACATATACCCCCAGTAACAGATATCCCCCCACAGTGCCAGATAAAAACATGCTGCCGTTGCTTTGCCCCCAGTAGTTATGCCCCTTCTTTGCCCCCAGTAGTTGTGCCCCTCTTTCTTTGCCCCCAGTAGTTGTGCCCCCTTTCATTGCCCCCAGTAGTTGTGCCCCCTTTCATTGCCCCCAGTAGTTGTGCCTCCTTCTTTCTTTGCCCCCTGTTGCAGTGCCCCCTTCTTTCTTTGCCCCCTGTTGCAGTGCCCCCTTCTTTCTTTGCCCCCTGTTGCAGTGCCCCATTCTTTCTTTGCCCCCTGTTGCAGTGCCCCCTTCTTTCTTTGCCCCCTGTTGCAGTGCCCCCGTCGCCGCTTACAAACACACAAACACACACAAAAACAATACTTACCACTGCCCCGCTCCTGCTTCCCGACCGCTTCTTCTGCTGCTGCGCTGCTCCGCTCCGTCCGTCCGCTCGCTCCGTCCGGCCGCTCGCTCCGTCCGGCCGCCGCTCCGTGCGGCCGCCCGCTCCCCGGCACCCGATCATCTCTATGGGAGAGACGTCATGACGTCTCTCCCATAGCAACGCGCACAGACACTAGAGGTCAATAATGACCTCTAGTGTCTGTCCTGGAGCCGGCTGCAGCGGACGCCCACACAGCCCACGGCGTCTGCTGCAGCCATTGACTCGAGTATAAGCCGAGGGGGGCTTTTTCAGCACAGAAAAATGTGCTGAAAAAGTCGGCTTATACTCGAGTATATACGGTACTAATTTCTTTAACACTATTTCTCCATTTTAATTACATCTCATTTTTGTATCACTTTCTTTATAGCTTCGGCTTGCTAACACTAATTTATTAACACTATAGTTTTTTCACTGGTATGCTGCCTCGGGCATTCTGGTTTATGCTGATTTTTTGGGCCTTGATGCGGCTTTGGGGCTTATTCATACATTTGTGCAAATATATGTAACCGAGATCTCTGAATTCTAATATTGTGTTGGATTTAAATCTGATTACTGTTATCATTGAGGGTGCTGGGGGAAATAAAATGCATTTTTTTTTCTTGATTATACTGATCCGTCAGACACTGATACAGTTGCTTCTGATGAGGAATCTACAACTCAGTCATCTACTCAATTCCTTACCTGAACCCTCTGGCACTTTCTCTTCATTTGATCCCACTAATGAAGATGAAGTATCAACACTCTTCTCATCCGGCTACTCTACTACCTCTCCTCTTGATTCTATACCCTCACAAGTCAAGCTCTGTCTTCTGTGCTCATCCACACCTTTAACTAACAGCTTTAGTCTCTCTTTCTCTACTGGTATCTTTCCTTCACTGTTCATGCATGCAGTGATTTCTCCCATTCTGAAAAAAACAAAATTCTGACCCTAACTCTGTATCAAATTACCGTCCCGTCTCTCCAAGCTACAGTACTTGAGAAACTTGCCTAAACTCGCCTCACACACTATCTTAACTCATACAACTTATTGGACCCACATCAATCAGGCTTTAACTCCCAACACTCCACAGAGACAGCACTGACTAAAGTAGTGAATGATCTAGTCACTGCGAAGTCTAAAGGCCATTACTCACTACTCATTCTTCTAGATCTCTCTGCTGCTTTTGACACTGTTGACCACTCTCTGCTCATACAAACACTGCAGTCTCTGGGTCTTCAGGACACGGCCCTCTCTTGGTTCCTATCCTACCTATCTAATCGCTCTTTCAGTGTCCGTTTCTCTGAATCCACCTCCTCTTCGCTACCTCTTTCAGTTGGAGTACCACAAGGCTCGGTCTTAGGACATCTGCTTTTCTCAATCTGTACCTCATCTCTTGGGAAACTAATCAGTTCTTTTGGATTTTACTCAAATCTAGCTATCCTCCCCTGATTTGTCTCTATCTGTATTGGGTCGGGTCCCTGAATGCCTCTCTGCCATTTCATCTTGGATGTCATCTGGCCGCCTCAAGCTTAATATTTCCAAAACAGAGTTAATTATATTTCTACCGGCCAATAGCAGTTACCAACCTGATACTTCTATCACTGGTGAGAATTGTACAATCAACTCTACACCACAAGCTCGCTGCCTAGGTGTCATACTTGAGTCAGAACTGTCCTTTGCTCTCCACATTCAGTCTGTCTCAAAATTATGTTACATGCATCTAAGAAACATATCCAAAATACGATCATACCTTACACAAGCCACTGCTAAAACCCTAATCCATGCTTTCATTATCTCCCGCATCGATTATTGCAATAGTCTTCTTACTGGTCTTACTAAGAAGAGACTCTCCCCATTACAATCCATTCTGAATGCAGCTGCGAGGCTAATATTCCTCGCTAGATGTTCATCGTCTGCAGACCCACTTTGTCAGTCCCTCCACTGACTACCGGTATTCTACCATATTTAATATAAAATACTGTTACTTGCATACAAGGCTATTAACCATACTACACCAACATACATCCCTTCGCTTATCTCAAAATATCTCCTAACCTGGCCCCTTCGCTCTTCACAAGATCTACATCTCTCATCCACACTCGTTACTTGCTCCCATGCACGATTACAGGACTTTCTGCAGGCTGCATCCACTCTGTGGAATGCCCTACTACTTCAAACCTTCAAGCGTTCCCTGAAAACTCACCTATTCAGACAAGCTTATCAAATTCCAGAACCGATCACATTACCTTCATAGCTTTCCTATCCAATGATATCCCAACAGTACAGTACACACATATCTCCCACATATTTTCTTTCTTCATGCTCCCATCCTCCTGACCCTGGTTCATCACTGCTGTGATGTGATATCATGCAACCCACCAAGAACCTTTGCAATCTGGTGGACAACTACTGTATGTAATAGATAGCACCTATCCTCGTGTATCAATGCCAACTTCCCCATAGATTGTAAGCTTGCGAGCAGGGCCCTCCTACCTCTATGACTGTTTGTTTTTATCAGTTTTTGTCTTCTAATTGTGTCCAGTTGTAAAGCGCAATGGAATTTCCTGCGCTATATAAGAAACTCTTAATAAATAAATTAAATAAACTCAAGTTGATGTTCCTGACCTAGTGGAGGCTATAAAGCTGGTTCTTCAAATTGATGAGGATATTGAGCCCCCTGCTATGCCTAAGAAACCTGATAAGTTTAAACGTCAGAAGGTTGCTAAAGTAGTTTTACTGCATTCTGACCTTTTAATTGACATACGTCAGGAATCCTGTTCATCTCCAGGAAAGAACTTTTCCTTGTCCAAAAAGATGCTAGCACGTTACCCTATCTCTGTGGAGTTGAGTAACAAGTGGGAAACTCCACCGCCGGTGGACTCTTATGTCTCCCGTCTAGTGGTATCTTCTACTCTGCCTGTCATCTCACTGAAGGAACCGACGGAAAAGCGTGTGGAGGGATGCCTGAAGTCTATTTACACACTTACCGGTACCGTACATAGACCCACTATGGCTGCCTCTTGGGCTGCAAAAACTATTGAAGCATGGGTTCAGGCAATTGAGGATGAGCTACCTCTAAATTTTTCTGACACTGCCAGACAATATCTGTCATATATTACCACAGCCTCTCACTATATTCAGGAGGCAACCTCTAATGCAGGCGTAATGGCGGCCAAGGCGTCTACTACGTCTATCCTGGCTCGCCGGATTTTGTGGTTAAGGTCCTGGAAAGTGGACTTGGACTCCAAAAAGACCTTGGAGGTTCTCCCTTGTAAGGGAGACATACTATTTGGGGAGGATCTGAACAAGATCGTGACTGACTTGGCAACAGCTAAGACTGCATTTTTCCCAAGTACTAATCCTTCTGCTCCGAAGGCTAAGAGTACCACTTTTCGTTCCTTTCGACCTCCAGGTAAAGCAAAGGGTCAGTCGTACCCAAGACAGGCTCGTACTTCCAAAACCACCAAACCCAAGTCTAAGCAATCTTGGGCTGCCCATCAGCCTGCTTCCAAACAGGACAAGACTGCGGCAAGACGGGGCAGCCCCCCCTGGGGGACCCCAGTGTGGGAGGCCGACTTCTGCAGTTCGCCCAGGCCTGGTTAAAAAAGTTGTCCATCATGGGTACGCAATCTCCTTCAAGAGATGCCCCCCTCACCAGTTCTGTTCGATAGTTATCCCTTCGGATCCGCTGAAAGCACAGACTTTACACTTGGTTGTACAATCTCTCCTGTTTACTGGAGTGATTGTGCTGGTACCTCTGTCTCAAAGAGGCAGGGGCTACTATTCGACCCTGTTCCTAGTCCCGAAACCAAATGGGTCCTCCCGGCATATACTCAACCTCAAATCTTTGAACAAATTTGTGAGGGTATCCAAATTCCGTTACAGAAAATCTGCGTTCTATTGTACTGGCCATGGAACCCAAGGAGTATGTGGTATCCCTGAACATACAGGATGCTTACCTGCACATTCCAATTTCCTATTGCCATGTTGCATCAGCAATATCTGCGGTTTGATATTTTGCAACCTACATTAACAATTCCAGGCCTTGCCTTTCGGACTGACCACGGCTCCTCGGATCTTCACCAAGGTCATGGCAGTCATGACGGCTGTTCTCCACCGTCAGGTTGTCAGGATCATGCCGTATCTGGACGACTTGTTGATCCTGGCAAACTCCCCAGCGGTTCTCCTCAGTCATCTGGAACTGACGGACCAAATCCTACAAGCCCACGGGTGGCTCATCAACTAGAAGAATTCCTCGTTGGTCCCTGCTCAGAGCATGGTGCACCTGGGGGCATTGTTGGACACATACAACCAACGATTGTTCTTGTCTCCAGAGAAGGTCCTGAAACTTCAGAGAGTGTCAATACACTCAGCAATGCAAGTACTAGGCCTCATGATGTCGGCATTCAACATGGTAGAGTACGCTCAATTTCATTCCCGCCCTCTGCAGAGCTTAATCCTGCCTCATTGGATTAGGTCTCAAATGATCTCCTTGACTCCGGAGGTTCGCCTGTCACTGAGCTGGTGGCTACAAGACCAACAGCTGAGCAGGGGCCGTCCCTTCTGGATCTGCAACTGGATCCTCCTGACAACGGACACCAGTCTGTGAGGTTGGGGCGCGGTGTTGGCACAACACTCTCTCCAGGATCGGTGGATCAGGGAGGAATCTCTCCTCTCGATAAACATCCTGGAATTGAGGGTGGTGTTCAATGCGTTGACACTGGCCCTGCCTCTAGGGGGTAATTCCGAGTTGATCGCAGCAGGAACTTTGTTAGCAGTTGGGCAAAACCATGTGCACTGCAGGGGAGGCAGATATAACATGTTAAGAGAGAGAGAGAGATTTGGGTGTGGTGAGTTCAATCTGCAATCTAAATTGCTGTGTAAAAATAAAGCAGCCAGTATTTACCCTGCACAGAAACAAAATAACCCACCCAAATCGAACTCTCTCTGCAAATGTCATAACAGGCCTGTTCAAGTACAATCAGACAACGCCACCACGGTGGCGTACATAAATCATCAAGGCACCATTCGAAGCCGCATGGCAATGATGGAAGTGTCAAAATTCCTCCAATGGGCGGAACGCCATTTGCCAGCAATATCAGCAGTGTTCATTCTGGGAGTCCTCAACTGGGAAGCAGACTTCCTCAGTCGTCAGGACATGCATGCCAGAGAGTGGAGCCTTCATCCAGAAGTCTTTCAACTCCTAGTGGACAAGTGGTGCCTACCAGATGTAGACCTGATGGCATCTCGACACAATCACAAGGTTCCGGTCTTCGGAGCAAGGACAAGGGATCCTCAAGCAGCGTTCATGGACGCACTGGCAATTTCATGGAACTTTCGGCTGCCATACGTGTTCCCTCCAGTGTCACTCCTGCCCAGGGTAATACGGAAGTCCAAATAATAAGGAGGAATACTACTTTTAATCGCTCAAGCGTGGTCCAGATGGTATTGGTTCTTGACCTGCAGGGTCTCTCGATAGAGCATCCTCTTCTACTTCCTCAATGCCCAGACCTCCTCATTCAGGGCCCCTGTGTCTACCCGGACCTGGCCAGACTGACTTTGACGGCATTGCTCTTGAAGCATCACTCCTGAGAACAAAAGGTTTCTCTGAGGCGGTCATTCAAACTATGTTGAAAGCCCGTAAACCAGCTTCGGCTTGGATTTATTACAGGGTCTGGAATTCTTACTTCACATGGTGTGCTGCTAAGATTTATGATGTATATACTTTCAAAACTTCCAGACTTTTGGCTTTTCTACCACAAGGCCTAGACTTGGGCCTTCGTCTGGCCTCCCTCAAGGTTCAAATATCTGCCTTGTCGGTGTAGTTTCAGAGGAAAATTGCGTCTCTTCCTGACGTTCATTCAGGGCGTTCTAAGGATTCAGCCTCCCTATGTCCATCCTGTGGCTCCATGGGATCTGTCTGTCATCTTAAATGCCCTGCAAGAGTCTCCATTTTAACCTCTTGAGTCAGTGGACCTTAAATGCCTTACACTTAAGGTTGTGTTTCTGTTGGCTATTGCCTCTGCTAGGAGGGTGTCGGACTTGTGCTTTGTCCTGTCGGCCACCCTTTCTTTTTTAATTATGCTTTATTTTGTATGGTCAAACAAACTGGAGACGTAATACAAAAAGGAAAAGGACAAACAGTTGGAGAACCAACGTCCAATATAGACCATATTATTTTTAGAAAAGATAAAAAAAAATCGAAACAAACCCATCATCAGTAAAGCATCAAATGTAGAGAGAAAGGGGAAGAGGGGGTGAGGAGGGATGGGGGGGAGGGGGGACCACGGTACAGTCTCATATTAATAAATACTCTGAAATCTTCCAAATAAGAATAGAAGAAGAGAGGAAAAAAAAGAAAGAAAGAAGTAGAAATAACAGTAAGGAAGACAGAAGAAAGAGGAAGGAGAAAAAGCAGCAGTTGTCACCCATGGGTCAGCGGAAAAAATTAACAACAAGAGGGGGAGGGGGATGACCTATGCTCTGCAAGGTGCCTAGGAGCCCAAACCTGGTCAAAAGCGTGACCTCGGTCATGGAGGTAATATGTGATTTTCTCCATTGCTGCAATGTGCCAGATACTGGCTTTGAGAGCAGAGAGAGGAGGGGGAGAAGTTTTTTTCCAATTAAGAGCAATCAGTGATTTTGCCGCTGTTAAAACGTGTGTTGACATTTTTTGGAGAATTTATCAAGAATCGGGTGGGGGGTACCACAGTAGAAAAAAACAGGGATCTTTCGGCACAGGAGATTCCAGAAGGGAATTCAGGAGGGTATGGACTAAGTTCCAGAAGGGAACGATGATCGGACAGATCCACCATATATGAAGCATAGTACCTCTGCTACCGCAGTCCCTCCAACAATTCGGAGAAAAAGACAGGAAGAGTTTATTGAGTCTATCAGGAGTAAGTCTTGTATGCTGTCTCTTTGATAGTAGTTGCTATAGAGCTCTTAGTAGGTATCCCCAGTCTCATGTCTTCCCAGTCCTCATCTTCTGGGGGAGGTCCAAGATCTTGTTCCCAAGCAGTTTCATAAGTTCTGGAAGAGGGAAGGGTGGAATCTAGGAGGGAATAAGGCTGGGATATTAAGCCTTTGGAGAGGTGGGAGTTTTTACATATATTTTCGAAGGGGGTAAGGTCACGAAGTACTGTGGGTGAGGGCAAGGAGCATAAAAAGTGTTGCATTTGTAGAAATTGAAAGGGGTTGAGAGTCCGTGAAGGGGTTTTCTGCTGAAGATCAGACAGGGATAACGATTGGCCTTGGTTGGCAAAATCAACTGGGAATTTAAAACCAAACTGTGTCCAAGTATGGAATCTCGTGATCGAGGATCCAGGAGGAAACGGTATTCTGCCAAATAGGCAGGAGGTACGATTCATCTTCACAGAGTAACAGTCCCGGTCGTTAAGGTTAAATTTGATGGTGGGGAGTAGTTTGGATGTTGGGGGTCGGGATGTGGAAGATAAACCCCACAAGGGGGTCAGGTCTGGAAGGTTAATATAGGCTGATTCAATATCTAGCCAGGAAACAGAGCCAGAAGGAGCGTAAGAGGCTACAATATGGGAGAAATGAGAGGCCAGATAGTAGAGTTTAATATCAGGGAGACCTCTACCACCGGCGGAGACCGGTCTTTTCAGAGTGTTGGCAGCAATACGTGGGGGCCTGTGATTCCAAATGAAACGAACAAGGACTTTTTGAATATTGCGAAGGAAGGAAGCAGGGACAGCTACAGGGAGGGTCTGGAAGAGATAGAGCCATTTGGGGATTATATTAATTTTAACCGCTATAATCCTACCCAGCCACGAAATGATAAAACTATTCCAAGATGACAAATCAGATTGTGTTTTGGAGAGAAGAGGTGTAAAGTTTCCACGGAAGAGAGAGTCGTAGCGGGAGGCAGTGCCAGATTAAGGTACACATGGCCCTGGAACTGAAATTTATGAAGGGCCTATTGTATGCCGCTGCAGGGTGTGTTACCAATTCTGTGGGTTTGTGTGGTCTATACAGAGGGTGTGGCCTGCATCATGTGTTACTGCTGTTGGTAACTGTATTGCTTACACCATCTATAGATGCCAAAAGCCTTTCCAGCCACGGCAAAGCCTTCCAGGCTTGTTGCGTCTCTGCCAGTCAGAGCACAATGTGCATTGCTTTTTAGACTACCACTTTCTATAGATCTACTAACTGTATTCACCATCTATCTGGTATTCTGGGAGTACCCACCTACTGATACACGGGAGTATGGAATAAATTCAGAGTTGTATGCAAACCCGGCGTACAACTCCCAATTGTTTTTGTGTCTGCACATGTGCGAGTCCTGCAGTATCGCTCACTTCAGCTTACTCAGACTAGCTGCTGCTACTACTGCCTCCATCGCTAACATCGCAACTGATGGTCGTGTTGGTGATCCGAAGCACGCTGTTTTCGGATCTGCTAAACTGTCAGGAGGCATCTGCTTCGTATAGACGCCTCCTGCAGCATCTGCAATAGCATAGTACTGTAGCTGTACTGTATTGCACAGTCGCTTCCCAGTGGCTGTGCAATACCGTACAATTTAGAAGCAGACCCTAAATTATTATTAATAAAAAAAATTGTGAGAATAGAATTGAAAAAAATCTGGATTTTAAATAAATAAGGCATTTTTTTCTGTGAACTTTCCCTGATATCAATATCCAGAGAATCATTCTTAAATACAGTTCCTCTGGCGGGGTTTATTGCTGAATAGGAACACTTTCTTAACAAAGATATGACCTATAATAAATAGACCCCTCTTTATTTTCCCACTTCCCCCTCTCGATTAGTTCCTGAGTACTTTGCTTTTCTCTAGATACCTCCTAACTTTCCATCCCACAGTACAGAGGTGACAGAACCAGGACAGAGGGGCCAAAACAGTAGGGATAGGGGCAGGACAGAGGAGCCAGGAAAGAGGTGACAGCGGCAGGACAGGGGGGACAGAACAGAGGGGTAACAATGACAGGACAGAGGTGGCAGGGGCAGGACAGAGCATTAGTGGGAGGAGGTAGTTGGCACTCACAATATATACTATAACTGATAATATTACAGTTTATACAGTACTTAATCTGCATGGTGTATTATAACACCCCTCCCTCCAGCCCCACTCACCACTTGTTCCTGATCTGGGTCTTGCTCTAGCTACAGTATGTACTGCAGCCTATAGTTGCTCAGAGAGCCTGCTCCCACAGCCAGAGGAGGCTGGTCCCACCAAAGCCTGTCCGATAGAGGTCATCACTCCAGCATCCGTCCCTGTGCCACAGCTGCAGGGTAGTGTACACAATATCCTTCAGATGGTCTAGCCTTCAAGGGAGCCGCTTGTGTAGCCCCCCCCTTCAATCCGGCCCGTACAACAATAATAAGAGTGATGGATTGAGTACTCTGTTGTTATTATATTGTTGTATGCAGTGGTCGAAGTGGGAATTTAGAAATGGGGGGGTATGAAAAATTTTAATAGAATGGCCAGGGATCTGGGGTACACCTAGCATCCCAGAAACTATAGGGATTTTGATACAGTAAAATAAATTTTAGATACTTTCTCATACGTCCTAGAGGATGCTGGGGACTCTGTAAAGACCAAGGGGTATAGACGGGATCCGCAGGAGACATGGGCACACTATAAGACTTTGAATGGGTGTGAACTGGCTCCTCCCTCTATGCCCCTCCTCCAGACTCTGCGCCCAGGAGAGACTGGACACACACTAGGGGAGCTCTACTGAGTTTCTCTAAAATACTTTATGTTAGGTTTTTTATTTTCAGAGAGACCTGCTGGCTACAGGCTCTCTGCTTCGTGGGACTGAGGGGAGAAGTCAGACCTACTTCTTCTGAGTTAAGGGCTCTGCTTCTTAGGCTACTGGACACCATTAGCTCCAGAGGGTTCGATCACTTGGTGCGCCTAGCTGCTTGTTCCCAGAGCCGCGCCGTCACCCCCCTCACAGAAGCCAGAAGAAAGAAGCCGGGTGAGTATGATAAGAACAGAAGACTTCAGTGATGGCAGAAGACTTCCGAGTCTCAGAGGTACCGCGCAGCGGTCGCGCTGCGCGCCATTGCTCCCACACACCAATGGCTCTACAAGGATGCAGGGCGCAGGGCGGGCGCCCTGGGCAGCAATATATACCTCCATTGAGTCTGGCTAAACATGTATACAGTGCATAGGCACTGTATACGGACACCTGCCAGCATAAAAAGCTATATTAATAGCGGCGCTGAGACACGCCGAGAAGGGGTTGGGCTTAGCCCTCACAACATGATTCAGCGCCATTTTCTCCATGTCCCCGCCAAAGCAATGTGTACAGTGCAAACGAGGGGGGGTACAGTGTTTTAGTGCAATATAGAAGGAAATATAGCACTATCTTAGATAATGGGCATGTAATCATTGTGTTGTGCATATATGTCTGTGTGTTCCCTGTCAGATATACCCACTATAGCTTTTTGGTCCACATGTGCGTGAGTGCTCTGTCGCAAACAGCTATGGGAATCCCTGTCGGCATCGCCGACGCCTGTTGGTACTTGATTCAGTAGATGCAGTGCCAGCAGGTCGGTAGTTGTATGCATTTCAAAAGTAAACACTCTATGGGAGACACAGTAGTATGTGGGTGACCCTGTCGGCACCAACTGTTATTACTGGGTGTAAATTAACATGCTGTAACTGCCTTATACCTGTATATATATTTATATGTATATGTATGGTACGGTTCCATGGGCCTGTAGCTCGAGCACAGACATGGTAGTATTTGTGGGGGAGTGATATTAAAATTATATATGAATACTTCCCTCGGACCCCTCGGGGTCGCAAGAATGTTATTTTGCCTGGTTACTACTCCCTGCAGTCGACGAATACTAGGTTTTCTGTCGACCATAAGGTTTCCTGGTTAGATCCACAACTGGGGCATTCAGTACATGGTCATACACATTCAGAACACATTAATGTCGCTAGGGGCCCGACGGTTCCGGATAATCCGCTTATATGTACTGTATGAATATATATATATATATATATATATATATATATGTATGCAAGCAAGGAATAATATTGCACCACTTGTGCTAGAACACAGATATGTTTGTGCAACCGGCAACCTAGAAAACACTCCCCTCTATTATTGATGGGGCATCTGCTTAATCCCTCAAAAAATACAGGGGTGGTAAGCCCCTGTAACAATGTAAAAAGAAGGGGGGATGAGGGATATATAGCGACTACAGTGTTGATAAAATGTACCGTTGCCACTTCTATATAAAAAAATGTATTAACATAAACGTAAAAGAAGCATACATAAAAGGCATATATAAAAATGGGACAATAACACATACACAGCTGGACTAAAAACACTTAAATGAAACCTTAAAAGTGTAATAAAACCAAGTAAAATGGATTTTCCTTATCTTAGGTGAGGTAGGTACAGGATTTACCCAACGCGTTTCGTCTCAAAAGACTTCCTCAAGGGGTAGGGACAAAATGAGCCTGCAGAGCTATTTATAGCCATATTGCTATGTGGGGGGGTTGTGACATCAGAGGGAGTCACGTGATGCAATTACTTTATAGATGTTATTTAACTGTTACCTAGTATAGTACAATAGGAGCAGGGTTAGTAGGAACTCTTAGTGTGCAAAAACAAGTGTACTAGGCATTGTAAAGTTACTTGAAAAGTCTTTAGAAAACGTTTTTAAGCATAAAATGTGGTACTTCCGCCACACTTCCGGTGACGGATGGGCTCGGTGCGTCACTTCCGCCCCACTTCCGGTTGTGTCTGCGCTTGCGCCCGCAACGGCTCGTGACTTCAGTTCAGTGTGCTGTATGGAGGTTTCTCACTGTCTGTGATCCAGGGGGAGGTAGTCTCTGCTATCGAAAGTCCATGTGTTGGTGGCCATATTTGATGGGATTTTCTCCATGAATATCGCAGCTGCGGCAGCCATTTCCTCGTAGTCCATTATATATATATATATACGAAAAACCCGGTATCCATGGCAATAAATATACATAGGAATAGAGAGAAATCAGGAGTAGTAATTTGTAAACAATCATGCATATTGCACATAATAGGAATAAATATACATGATAGTGAAAACACACTAATGGTGTTTCTTTTTTATGGTAATTTACCTTTTATATGTTACATGGTGCGGTACTTAAATAAATAAATAAATAAATAAATAAAGTGCTTGTGCTTGGATTTGAGGAAAGGGGTGTGTATAACCGTGATATAGCTAGAAATAGGAGATCGCTGGAAACAGGGGATTGCAGACTGGAACTGGAACTGGAAACAAAACTGGAATGGAACTGCTGGAACCTGTAGTTCCACAGATCCAATACACTGGGGAATCTCTGCAGACAGAGGACTGAAGACAGGAGACACCTGTTCAAAGGATGTGACACATTGTCCAAGGCGATGAGACTGAGCCAGGAACTGGAGTTTATACCCCTTGGTCTGTGATGATTGGATGTTGCATCTGTGAGAACACACCCCGCTGGATTAGGTGTTCAGATCAGCTGTGAGTTAGCTGAAGCACTGTGTACTCCAGGCTGCAGTAGACTGAAAACTGGAACTGAACTGAACTGCTGGAACCTGTAGTTCCACAGTAGTGATGCGATGGAGAATGCAGATTCCTGACACTCATGAAGTCTGTTTCTGATCGTTTGAGTAGACACATGCACATTTGTGGCTTAAAAACTAAAACAAAAGAAATACAGATAGCGCTTGCAGATTTATTATTATAATAAATTTATTGATTAACTATTATCTCAATGATAATTCTCCACTAGTACTATTATAGTACCAAGGATATAGATTAATAAAAATCTTTCCCTAGCCTTGACAACAAATTTACATATGTAAAAAACTAAAACCACATTGACATCAATTAATAATATATAAGACAATGCTCTGCTCCACAGATTAGTTTAGCTAGCCCTTTTTGTAGAGAAAAAGATACAATAGTTTCAGTGAGTCCCAGTGTTTCACTTAATTGCTATAAAGCTGCAACAGCTGAGTCCATTGACTGGTTACTTATACCCCTTTTCCACTAGCTCAAAAAACACGGGTAAATGCACGGGGGCGCGCATTTACCCGTGTTTTTGGCAAGTGGAAAAGGGTAAACCCGGATCAAGTGACCCGTGAATCCTACCCGGCTATTTACCTGGGTAGGACACGGGAATGATCCGGGTAGGGTGTAGTGTAAACGGGAGCCGTGTCGATGCGACACGGCTCCCGTTTACACTGTATGGATGGGCAGCGCTGGGAGATCATGTGATCTCCCTGCGCCGCCCCTGCCGTGTAGCTAGAAGCGTCACCAACCCGGCATATGCCGGGTTGTGACTGCTAATGGGAAAGGGACCGAGCACGGGTCGCAGCAGGGGGCAGCTCCCGTGTCAGGCTCCCGGCTGCGACCCGTGCTCGTAGGTGTAAAAGGGGTATAAGTTTCATTTAGTTTGCTGCTGTTTCCTTTCTTTATTTAAAGTGGACAAAAAAGCTGCAAAATACTATACGTATTATGTGTGATTGAAAGTAAGCTCTATTCTATATATCATACATTATCTAATGCTATAACATCTATCTCAAGATTACAATTATCAAAGAAAGGAAACAGCAGCAAACTAAATGAAACTAAGTAACCAGTCAATGGACTCAGCTGTTGCAGCTTTATAGCAATTAAGTGAAACACTGGGACTCACTGAAACTATTGTATCTTTTTCTCTACAAAAAGGGCTAGCTAAACTAATCTGTGGAGCAGAGCATTGTCTTATATATTATTAATTGATGTCAATGTGGTTTTAGTTTTTTACATATGTAAATTTGTTGTCAAGGCTAGGGAAAGATTTTTATTAATCTATATCCTTGGTACTATAATAGTACTAGTGGAGAATTATCATTGAGATAATAGTTAATCAATAAATTTATTATAATAATAAATCTGCAAGCGCTATCTGTATTTCTTTTGTTTTAGTTTTTTTGTCTATTTGAAGGGGGTTGGGAAGTCCCTCTGTGTATGGTGAGCTGCATGCGGATTTGGGACATATACATGTTGGTAATCGAATAAAACGAATTATATTGGCGCCAGGGGGACTACTTGAGTGTAGGTGTTCATTTTACATTTGTGGCTTGCTGGAGGTCATTTTGCAGGGCTCTGGCAGTGCTCCTCCTGTTCCTCCTTGCACAAAGGCGGGTTGCTGCTGGGTTGTTGCCCTCCTACGGCCTCCTCCACGTCTCCTGATGTACTGGTCTGTCTCCAGGTAGCACCTCCATGCTCTGGACACTACGCTGACAGACACAGCAAACCTTCTTGCCACAGCTCGCATTGATGTGCCATCCTGGATGAGCTGCACTACCTGAGCCACTTGTGTGGGTTGTAGACTCCGTCTCATATTACCACTAGAGTGAAAGCACCGCCAGCTTTCAAAAGTGACCAAAACATCAGCCAGAAAGCATAGGAGCTGAGAAGTGGTCTGTGGTCACCACCTGCAGAACAACTCCTTTATTGGGGGTGTCTTGCTAATTGCCTATAATTTCCACCTGTTGTCTATTCCATTTGCACAACAGCATGTGAAATTGATTGTCAATCAGTGTTGCTTCCTAAGTGGACAGTTTGATTTAACAGAAGTGTGATTGAATTGGAGTTACATTGTGTTGTTTAAGTGTTCCCTTTATTTTTTTGAGCGTTGTATATATATATAGGATATGTGTGTATATGTGTATTACATTATGTATATTCATATTACGATTTCTAATGAATGCTTAAGTAAAAGTATTCCTTCTCATGTGCTGGTCGCTCTGTTGATAAAGCTCTAGGTCGGCCATGACGAGTGGGTCTCAGATCCTCACAAGGAGTCCGAATGTTTATTCTTTTCCCGCCGCGGATAGAAGACTGTGAAAGTAAACTCCCGGTCGACACGGGGCCCTGTCACAAAGGATCGTACACAGGAAGCTAAGTGAGATTTTATTTCTATGCTTTGGAGTTATTTGCATTACATGTACATGGGGGAGTGTTTGTATTCGGAAAGGCATCCGATAGAATTACCCTAAAGACAGAGGGGATGTTTTCTTATGTTGATTCTTCTCTATAACATTGCGGCAGGCTGCCGTGCGACTGCAGGAGGTGTGGCCGGGGGAATGCTGAGGCTGACTCCGAGAGATACTGGAGTTTTTCCCTGGGACGGTGTACCGCTGTTTGGGGATGCCTCAGTTCAGTCAATCTCGGCGGATACCACTGGTAAGTCTAACTTCGTGAGTTAGATTCCCTCACAACGGTTGGTGATGCATTCTGTTGTGGGTGCAGTCATTTTAACCGGTTCGATACTGTTCTTTTTTCCCTTTCTGTGCAGATAGTGGAAGGTGAAAAGGTAAGAGTTCGGCAGCCTTGTTAGGTTCGCAGAAGCGGATATCGTCTTCTGTTTCTACCATATCCACCGCATGTCGCTGGGTCTATCTGGCTGGAGCCCACATCAGTGGGAACTCGTCTAAGCCTCTTCCGTCAGTCCGGGAATGTACCTGGACCTGGGAGTTAATAATAGAATACAAAGGGGGTCATACTGGAGTTTACAGATGTTTCCCCTCACTGATTTTTCAAACAGATCTTGCCGTTTCCCCTCTGGAAGGGGAGGTAGTACGCGACGCCATACCAGAGTTGCGTCAGGTTCAGGGCATTGTCCTGTTGTCCCTGTTAAAAAAAAAAAAAGGAAAACAAAGATTTCTCCTTAAGAAAGTTGAACTACAGGATGGAATCTCTCAGGTCAGGGAGCTCCAGCATGTAAAGGTAGAAAGGGGTTTAAATGCGGTTTTCTCCGCATTCAGCTTACCTGGGTTGATATCCAGGATTGTCTTTGCCATTTCACCGGAGTGATGGCAGTAGGATGGTATTCTTTCAATGGTAAGAGCCATTGTTATTCTGTACTGAGACTCTCTCCTGATTAAGGCGAGGTCAAGACACAAGTGGTGCAAATCGTTGTTTCTCTCTGACTGTTCTTCAACACAGGGGAAGGCTGTTGTTCCCAACGACGCAGACGTCGGAGGTGGGTATCAGAGTAGATACTGAACGGTTGAGATTCTGTGTGTTCCTGTGGAAAGAGGTCTGAGGATCCGGAGTCGGATCAGATTTGCAATGACAATCCATCAATATGTTCCATTGATGAAGAAGATGGGTGCGGCCTAAGAGGCCTTTTCGGGGAGCAGGTCAAATGCCAGAGTGGTTTTCACGGGGACAGTTGGAAATGTGGTCCGGGTCTCACCTGCACATGCACTGGAATATAATCCTAATGGCCATGATATCGTTTCTGTGGTGTCTGCTCAGTTCTCACCTCCTATAGGGACGAAGGTTCGGAATCCAGGATGAGATCCTGGTGTCCATGCATGCAGATCTCCGAGACTGGGGAGCAGTCCTTGCACGGGAAGTATTTCCAGAGGAAAAGGTCAAGCTTGGAAGCTTGTCTGCAATAAGCTTTCTTGAATTAAGAGCTATTTTCAATGAACATGTGCTTCGTGATCTGCCCGTGTTAATTCTGTCGGACGACTTGACAGCAGTGGTGTAAGTAAGCCGCTAGGGTGGAACAAGGAGCAAAGCGGCAATGGCAGAAGCCGAAAAAGTTTCCGCTGGGTGGAAAGACTGGTAAACGCTATATTAGCAGTCTTCGTTCCGGATGTGAACGACGGAGAAATACATTCCTCTGCAACGCGATCTCCATCCGGGAGAAATACAGTCGTCATCGAGAAGTTTTCACTGTGACAAGTGACAAGTCTTTGAGGAGTGCCTCAATTGGACATGTTGGCGTCTCTCCTCAACGAGAGACCTTACCACCGTGTTCGGAGAAAATATGTGTCTTGGTGTGAATACAAGAAGGCTACTACGGAAGACTTTCAGCTGGGTTGTTCTTCTCCATTCTTTGCAAGCAGGTGTGGATGCAGGCCTAAAGTTAGGCTCCATTTCAGTGCAGTTTTGGCCTTATAAATTTTCTTTCAAGTAAAGAATTGGCAACCTCCGGAAGTTCGGACCTTCGTGAAAGGAGTACTGCACATCCAACCTCCATTTGTGCCCTCATTGGCACTGTGGGACCTTGACGTGGTGTTGCATTTTCTTGTGTCACATTGATTGGAACCTTTATGAAAGGTTGTGTTAAAATTTCTCTCTTGGAGAGTGGTCATGCTTTTGGCTTTGGCATCCGCAAGGCGGATGTCGGAAGTAGCGGCTTGGTCTCACAAGAGCCCCTGTTTGATCTTCCAGGTGGATAGAGCGGAATTGAGAACTCGGATAATAGTTCTGCCAAAAGTGGTTTCTGTGTTTCGCAGAAACCAGCCTATTTGATGCCTGTGGTTACTTAAGCATTGGCTGATTCAAGGTCTCTCGATGTAGTCAGGGCTTTGAATATTTATGTTGCCAGTTTGGCTCCGATTGGGAAAACAGAGGCTCTGTTTGTCCGGTATGCCCCCAGCGTGATTGGGGCGCCTTCTTCCATGCAGTCTGTTACACGCTAGATCTGTGATACGATTCGGCGTGCTCATTCTATGGCTGGATTGCCGTTACCGAAGTCGGTGGAGACCCATTCTACTAGGCAGATGGGCTCTTCTTGGGCGGATGCCCGAGGAGTCTCGGCGGTTCAACTTTGCCGAGTGGCTACTTGGTCAGGTTCAAACACTTTTGCTAAGCTCTACAAGTTTGATACCCTGGCTGATGGGGACCTCATGTTTGCTCAATCGGTGCTGCAGAGTCGTCCGCACTCTCCCGCCCGGTCTGGAGCTTTGGTATAATCCCCATGGTCCTTACGGAGTCCCCAGCATCCTCTAGGACGTATGAGAAAATAGGATTTTAATACCTACCGGTAAATCCTTTTCTCTTAGTCCGTAGAGGATGCTGGGCACCCGTCCCAGTGCGTACTGTGTCTGCAGTTATTGGTTATGGTTACACTCTTGTGGTGTTTCTTTTCTGTCAGGCTGTTGCTGACGTTGTTCATGCCATGGCATGCAGTGTCTTATTATTGGTTGTGTTGACACACAGATTGTGTTACATATTCTCTCAGCATGTAGCTGTGTATTGCTCATGCCGTTGGCTGGTATTCTATTGAATGCCACATTCTGCGGTATATTCGAGGTGTGAGCTGGTATGACACTCACTGTGTTTAAACAATAAATTCTTTCCTCGAAATGTCCTGTCAAAGTCGGAAAATATTGCGGTACACACATCACGTACAAACCACACACAGATGGCCTCTGCGCGTGTACTTGTTCTCCCGTGCGTGCACATACTCGCAATTTGCGTATGGTCGCTCCCGCGGTCCTGTGCGTGGTATGGGTATTTACGGCGGAGTTTGTGAACGCATGGAGAGCTATCAAAACACATTACATATTTAATCCAAATAGTGCACAATGTACACATAGTCTCCTTACACCACATCAGAAAGTTATAGCTGTTTAAATGGTTGCAGAACAAAGGGATTCACCTTTGCAGGATAAGAGGGGACAGACTAAGGTTATAAGGTGATGTTTGGTATCCAGCTGTAGGGTATTTTAAGGGAAACATTCCGGTGTTGGTCGGCGGAAGATCGCATGTTCCTGCTGATAGTTATGTGCAGAAATAGAATATAGATATAAACTGTATTTACTATATATTATGTATGCGGGGGGAATCCAGAGGAGAGCAGTTAAGAAAGACATTGCCCACCTATTCAAACAGACCTATGACCTCTCCTGTACTGTAAATGACCATCCCTGTGTCCAATGGACAAAGGGATTACAGTATCCATTGTGTTATGTTTTGGATGAAGTGAATAAAGAGAGCCTGCAGCAGGCTTGGTCACAAAAAGACTCACAAACGTTATCTATTTGATTAACGGAGGACTGGACAAGGAAGCACAAGCGAATATTCTCACGTATGTACATTGACTGTAGCCATTTACTCTTTTGTATTGTAATGTATGAATTGTATTGTTAACCCCCTTTCAGATATATTACTCTGTGGTGTCGGAACCCAGTGTTTAACTACAAATCGGTGTTGTGTCCTCTTTTCCCTGCTAGGGTTTAAAGTGTGATAAAGCTAAATATTTATCTTATATAAAACCCTTTATGAGGTCTAAGAACACTGTACGTTATTCACGTATGGAGTACCGTAAGGGTACGCTCGTTGCGTAGCAATCGCTTAGCCGTAGTCGAGACGCTCAAGCGTCACGTTCGCTCACGGCCAAGAGATCACAGGCAGGCACGCTATTGGCTGCCGTCTAACGTAATGATTCGCTATAGCGTAGCGGACGCTCGGGACCACGAGGAGATCACCAGCGGCGCTGACGCTCACAATGTTAAACCTTTATATCTAAACCATAATCAATGTAATATGCTGTAAAGCCTTAGTGTAGAGATAGGGTGTAGATGCAACCTAGTGTAACCTTATTAACTTAAAAGCTGTTTGAGCGTCACCGACGCTCTGTGAATACTTAACACTACAAGAAATACACAGATACCTGGGCTTAGGGTCCAACGCCTAATATATATATATATATATATATATATATTATGAATGATATACTTGCAAAAGAATTAACACAATACAAGTCATACACTACAATATAACATAGACTACCTAACCAGATAACTACACAGGAAATACAATACAATACAATTATGTTTTAAGGGAAAATAAGAGAGAAAGAGGAGAAGAGAGAGAAATAGAGAAATGGCTCACAATAACAGTAAGAACAATATGGTTGCGGAGAAACACTTACGCACAAGGGGAACGATCGCATGCGCCTCTGGACATCCAGCTCCCGATTTTCAGCAATGATAACCGTTGAAGAGTGAGCTGGATGTGATCGGCTTGTCTATTTATGCCCCACACACAATACAATTCAATGGTCCCTACAATCTCATTGTTCATTGGACACAGGAATTCGGCTTCGCATTATAACAAAAGGTCATAGGTTGATTCATACAGGTGGGCTGTGACGATTTCCAACAGCTCAGGTGGGTGGGATACTGGGTTTCCCGCCGCATGGCTAAGTAAGAGCAAATAATAGTAAATGGACATAAACTTCTTATGTCCATAACTATTCGCACGAGCGATTAATCCGCTCCAAACCAACACCGGAATATTGCTAATTAAATACTCTTCCGATGGGTACTAAACACCACTGTATGACTCCTGTTAGACCCTTCGTACAATACAAAGAGGGATCCCTCTGTCCAGGAACATGCTATATTAACTAAACTTTCAGAATCTATCAAAGGGACCATGATCTACAAAATACATTATATAGTTAAAATATGTAACGATTGAGTCGCACGCTACGATCACATAAACTCTACCGTAAATACGCATACCGTGCGCCTGCGGGTGCCCGCGACTGTGAGTATGCGCACGCACGGGAGAGCGTACGCATGCGCAGCGCGGACGTGTATGAGGTGCAAATATGGCAGTGTGTATAGAGATATTTTTCTGACTTTGACAGTCCACCCTTTGGCAGTCAACAATAACTGCCACCTTCTAAAACATTTAAAAAAGAGAAAAATATATGTCAGGGGTTAATACATTTCCATGGTTGGGTAAGGGAGGAGAGTGGAGAAGGTGTGAAGAGGGTATGACCTAGTGAGATAGTAGAAGCATGTGTGTATGAATCCATGTTTGGGGGGGGTCATGTATCATCGTGCCGTACGTGTTGTACATCAAGCTTCGAGGCATTGCGAAGTATACATTTGAATTCCTTCTTATCCCGTGGTACGGGTCTGTGGATGGGCTGTCAAACTTTACCGAGCTCTTTTCGGCTTTTGGTTGTAACAAAATGGGGGAGCACATTTTAGTTGATGATACATGAATGGGGGAATATGTGATTGTTGATATCTGTGCCTGTATTCCCTATACTATGTGTGTAATTACCTGAAGGTTGTAGAGATGAAGAAAATACATAATTACGGTAAATGCAGTGGTATTCTATGTCAGGTAAATGAACATTTGTCGGTTGAAGTCTTGTTCGGTGTCTGTTGAATGCAGTCTTCTTTGTGCTTTTGCCCATAAGGTGCGAGCAAAAGCTTTGTCAATGTCCATAGATTTACAAAAGTGTTGGGCTAGCGTAATTTTAAAATTTCTAGGGAAACTGGGGATCTATGGCAAAGTTCATCAAAAATCTGTGTATCAGGTTGTCAAAGCTTCTTCTTTAATCCATCTGTTGTCTGTATATCGGCTCATCAAATTCCTCGTCCAAGTGGGTCTTTTTACCTTGGAGGAAACGGAAAAACAGGTGAAAGAAACGGACCGTAGAAATCGCATTTTCATCACATCATTGTTTCTACATTTGGGTCATAAATCAAATCCATTGGAATTACAGTTTCCTCACTCCTCAGACTCATTACCCTAGTACGACGATTGCACTTCATTAAAGCCTGACCGCATCTAAATATCAAACCAATTGATATGACAACACCTAAGATACATAGAAGAAACTTCCCAACATCCATTATGACTCCTTGAGCCCAGTCTCCTAAACCAGAGAACCAATTTCGTGGGTTCAACCATGACACCCAACCAGTCAGCTCATTACCTACAGCAGCAAGAGTGAGATTGTGTCTCCTGCGAAATTCCCACTTCAGTTGGAGAATATCGTCCATCTTTTGGTCTATGACCACGACCGGGTCCTCGGTGCTATTCGTAATATATGTGCAACATTTCACGCCGTATTGTGTTGCCAGTGTGACACAATATCCGCCTGTCACTGCTGTGAGGTAATTAAGAACCATTCTATGCTGTACCAGTTCTGTTTTATAAGCTTGAAGTTCTCTTCCAGTATACCTAAACGTGTCATCATACATTTCAGTGATATTATCTAACAAATTTGCAAGCGCAGATATGTATTTATAATTCAACACTCCTCTGGCGGTGCGAGTGATGTCTAACGCGATTAGAAACTGAATCCCGGTGGATTCATGGATCATGTCAGAGGCCGGATGCTCTGTTCTTTCTATCAGGTGCCGTTTAACTACGTGCTCGTAATGGGTGTGAGTATAAGGAGTTTGGGCAACACGGTGTATGTCTTTCATTTTGTCATGTGATACAGTCATTACTTCAGGCAGTACTTTTCCAATATAACACAATCCTTCAGAGTTTGGGGCAAGCCACTTATACGCCTTTCTCCCGCATATGAAATATGCATCATCGGGGAGAACATATGGGACGGAGTAGGACATAACCATATTACACACCTTCCATGTGAAATCTCCTAACCCTAATTCTTCCATCTGCTTAGTACACGTATCAGGTTGTACGATATGTGCACAGTATCCTGGTGATACCTCTCCAACTCTC
Source organism: Pseudophryne corroboree (assembly GCF_028390025.1). NCBI lineage: Eukaryota > Metazoa > Chordata > Amphibia > Anura > Myobatrachidae > Pseudophryne > Pseudophryne corroboree. Next base: position 241,354,672 of record NC_086451.1, read on the forward strand.
GTAATCCTATTTCCTAAGGTATACCTATATCGGAAAGATTTTCCTCTACTGGCTATGTGGCGTATAAGCTCTGTATCTGTAGGCATTCTATCTGCTCTATGCGAAAAGGTCATGGTTTGGTTACTCCATGATACTTCCCAATTTCCTGGCTTTCGGGGATTGGAGATGTTAAAACATAATAGGGACCTATCCACATGGTATTGGTGGAGCTTCAAACTAGGAGGGCTGGAGATATTAAACCTCCTGTCCACCGGTCTCCCACCACTTAACTCAAGTACCTCCCCTAACGTTAAAGGAAATGGTACTAGCCCTGATTTGCTATGACCTTGAGGTACTTGAGAGCATACCCAACAATCTGTTTTATTTAACACACTACCCACTAAGGAGTGATAGTCACTCAATGGATGCCGGTCCATATGGATATTAAAACTGGATTGGCATTTCTTAATGCACCCATCCTCCACTACGTTGTCACAGAGCCTACAGATACAGTTTTCTTCAGCTAACAATCCTTCACAATTCCTTCTATTGTCAATGCTATCGGATCGTTTTCTGATACTCGCCTTTACTTGTTGGTTAAGTTGTTCTTGGAAAATTACGCCTCCATCTTTATCATCAGAACCCATTCCAGAACCTCTCTCGACCTCCATGGTACTCTCGCCGGAACAGACTGCTCTGGTCAACATCATGGTCAACAGGAAAATCCGGATCACAGTCTCTTGGGGCAAGTCCATCTTGTAGGAGGAAACGGAGAAGAATGAGAAGGGGGAAAAAAATAATTTGAGGGAGAGGGGATGGGAAGTTGGAGAAAAACAATAAAAGGGAACAGGGGATCGACAACTGCTTTTTGGTCTTGTGATTTTCAATGCTCAGGTGCCGCCTCAATCCTCCTGGAACAGACACTCCAGTGATACAACCTCTACCGTCTGTTCCTTATCACGGGACCTCTCTGGATCAGCAACCTTCTTACAGTGGGACGAATGAACCCAAGTCTCTCTCTCAGCAACCTTCAATGCTGTAGTGCTAGTCAATAAGACCTGGTATGGTCCTTCCCATCTGTCAATAAGGCAACCTGAGCGTAGAAAATTCCGTATCATTACATAATCCCCAGGTTCAATGTCATGACAATTACTATCTGGTAAATCAGGAATCACCAACTTCAGATTATCATTTTGATTCCTTAACTGTTTACTCATGTTAATCAAGTATTTTACAGTCACTTCATTGTTACACTTCAAATCATCCTGAGGGTTAATCATAACATGCGGTTGTCGACCAAACAAGATTTCAAAGGGAGACAGATTAAGAGGGGACCTGGGAGTGGTTCTGATGCTGTACAGTACAATGGGTAAAGCTTCTGGCCATGTCAATCCTGTCTCTGCCATCACTTTACTCAGTTTATTTTTAATAGTGCTGTTCACTCTTTCCACTTTCGCACTCGCCTGTGGACGGTATGGAGTGTGCAGCTTGCTATCAATTCCCATCAACTTACACATTCCTTGAAAGACATCACCTGTAAAATGGGTACCCCTATCGCTCTCAATTATTCTAGGGATACCGTATCTACATACAAATTCCTGCACAATTTTCTTAGCAGTAAACATAGCGGTATTTGTGGCCGCCGGAAATGCTTCGACCCAATTTGAGAAAACATCTATACAAACAAGTACATATTTCAAATTTCAACAAGGGGGTAATTGAATAAAGTCAATCTGTATTACCTGGAAAGGGCCGCCGGCAGGTGGGATATGAGATGGTTCTGTAGGTATTGCCTTTCCGATGTTCTTTCTCAAACAGGAAAGGCATGACATTGCTCTTTTACTCGCATGAGATGAAAATCCTGGGGCACACCAATATGCTCTTACCAACTTGCACATCCCTTCCTTGCCCAGATGAGTCAGCCCGTGAGCTGCCTCAGCTAAACATGGAAGGTATGCTCTGGGGGCCACTGGTTTACCGTGTCCATCCGTCCAGAGTCCTGAGGACTCCTGGCCATACCCTTTTGCCTTCCAGACTGCCTTTTCCTGTGTGGAACACAAATTTTGCATCTCACACAACTTCTGTGTGTTGATGGTATTAAATACCATCAGTTGTGTGGTGTCTGTCTGTCTGGGGGTACCAGCTGCTAACTTAGCAGCTTCGTCTGCTCGGCTGTTACCAAGTGATACTGGGTCTTGGCTATATGTGTGTGCTTTACATTTGATAACAGCCACTCTGTCGGGTTCCTGTATCGCTGTTAGAAGCCTTTTTATGTGAGCTGCATGCGCTATCGGTGTACCAGCTGCCGTCATGAAATTTCTGAGGCGCCATAGGGCTCCGAAATCATGGACTACCCCGAATGCGTATCTAGAGTCGGTGTAGATATTGGCTGATTTGCCCTTAGCCAATTCACATGCTCTGGTTAGGGCGACCAGTTCAGCAACCTGGGCTGAGTGAGGTGGGCCTAGCGGTTCCGCTTCTATGGTGCCTTGGTCATCTACGACTGCGTATCCAGTACACAAGTCTCCCGAGTCTGACTGTCTATGACAACTACCGTCCGTGTAGAACGTAAGTTCTACATCTTCCAGTGGGTTGTCACTGATGTCAGGCCTTGCGGTAAAATTTTGGGTCAAATATTCCATACAATCATGTGTGTCTTCCTTTGTATTAAATCCTCCTTCCCCACCACTCTCATCCTCCACCCTTTGTGCCTGTCCAGGCACACCTGGGAGATATGTTGCAGGGTTTAATGCACTGCATCTCCTTATGGTGATGTTTACGGGGGCCATTAGTGCCAATTCCCATCTTGTAAACCGCGCTGATGAGACGTGCCTGGTTTGGGCAGAATTTAGCAAGGCTGACACTGCATGTGGTGTATGAATTGTGAGGTTGTGACCTAGCACTACATCTTCGCTTTTCGTTACTAGCAATGCTATCGCAGCAACGCTTCGCAAGCATGTGGGGAGGGATCGCGCTACCGTGTCTAGCTGAGCGCTGTAATATGCTACTGGCCTGCTGGCATCACCGTGCTTTTGGGTTAGTACGCCTGCCGCGCAACCAGCACTTTCTGTTCCGTACAGCTCAAAGGGTTTCCCATAGTCTGGCATACCTAATGCTGGTGCCTGCGTTAGGCACTGTTTAAGTCTCTCAAATGCCGTCTCAGACTCGTCTGTATGCGAAATCCGATCAGGTTTGTTTGAGGAGACCATCTCCTGCAAAGGTAACGCTAGAATGGAAAATCCTGGGATCCAATTACGGCAATACCCACACATTCCTAAAAATGTTCTGATCTGTTGCTGGGTTTGTGGCAGAGTCATGTCTCTAATAGCTTGAATTCTATCAGCGGTCAGGTGTCTCAGTCCTTGTGTTAGACAGTGTCCCAAATATTTTACTTTAGTTTGGCATAATTGTAACTTGTCTTTGGAAACCTTGTGTCCTGTGTCTGAAAGATGAAACAGGAGCTGTTTCGTATCCTTCAGGGATGCTTCCAATGAATCAAAACACAGTAGTAGATCATCCACGTACTGTATTAATACTGATCCACTCTCTGGTTGGAAAGACTGTAAACAATCATGCAAAGCCTGAGAAAATATACTTGGACTATCTATGAATCCTTGTGGTAATCGAGTCCATGTGTATTGGACTCCTCTGTATGTAAATGCGAACAAATATTGGCTGTCAGGGTGCAGAGGTACCGAAAAGAAAGCGGAGCAGAGGTCAATAACAGTGAAAAATTTCGCAGTGGGAGGGATTTGCATTAGGATGACAGCTGGATTTGGCACTACGGGGAACTGACTCTCAACTATTTTGTTAATCCCCCTTAGATCCTGCACTAGCCGGTAACCCCTCCCCCCACTCTTTTTCACAGGGAAGATGGGACTATTGGCAGTGCTGGACGTTCTTACCAGAATGCCCTGTTGTAGCAAGCGCTCTATTACTGGGTAAACTCCTAACTCCACCTCTGGCTTCAGAGGGTACTGTGGGAATTTTGGAGCTATCCTACCATCTTTTACTTGTACAACTACCGGAGCTACGTTTGCCATTAATCCAGTGTCCTGTCCATCTTTAGTCCAAAGTGACTCTGGTATCTGAGATGTCATTTCTTCTACTTGGGAGGGAGTCCTATTTGTCATAATGGTATGTGACATTAATTTTGATGGGGAGTCTAACATGTCTCGCACTTCCTGAGCGTGATTCTCAGGTATGTCCAAGAATACACCTTCAGGAGTACAATAAATGACGCACCCCATTTTACACAGTAAGTCTCTTCCCAGGAGATTAGTCGGTGCCGATGCAGCCAGCAAAAAGGAATGCTTGGTATGTAAAGGCCCTATTGTAATCTCGGCTGGTTTGCTAACAGGGTAATGCTGGACTACTCCTGTTACTCCCATGGCTGGAATTGTCCTACCAGTGGTTCTCATGCCCACTGTCGAATTTATCACTGATTTGGCCGCCCCCGTATCTACAAGAAAGTTTAATGATTTACCAGCTACATTAATTGCAACTTCGGGTTCACTTCCAAGGCTTGCAATCAATTTTACTGGCTGCAGATTACAGGTATGGCCACACCCCTATTGGGTATGGTGACCTCCCTGAATCCCGCTGGCAGCAACTACTTGTGAGGGAGTTAGCTGGGAACTACCAGAGGTGTGCCAGTCTCTGTTCGGGGGGTATCTTTTTGTTTCCCCTGTATGTGGCTCAAAACTCCGTCTCTGTGGACCCTGATCCCAATGTCGTGTGTCGTGTCGTTGTCTAGGGGGTTGATAAGATTTTGGTACATTTCTCGATCTACAGTCTCGTGCAAAGTGTCCTTGTTTGTGACAAAAATAACATGTTACCACATTTGACTTACCCACAGGGTTTGGTGATATTAACACAGGCTGTTTTGTGGTCAGGGCCTGTATACTTACTGACATTAACTTATCACCTTGTGACTCCCTGTGTCTGGTGATATTCCGGTCGTGATCAATAGCAGCCTCTCTCAAAGTAGCCACAGACAGACCTCGCCAACATGGTTGTGTGGTCTGTACCCTAGTCTTTAATGACTCTTTTAAACCATCCATCAGTACCGATACTGCTACTTCTCGATGGTTTATGTTTGTTTTAATGTCCTCTATGCCTGTGTATTTTGCCATCTCTGATAATGCTCGGTGAAAATACTCTGCAGCTGTTTCTGACTCCTTTTGTTTAATGGAGAATATCTTGTTCCATTTAACTACCGCTGGGAAATACTCCTTGAACTGTAAACTTATTCTTTTTACATTATCTTTGTTGTACACATCTGTAAGAGGTACATCCTGATCTAATCCACAGTCAACTAAAAATTGAGTTGCGTCGACATTGGAGGGTAAACAAGCTCTTAGCAGTACTTGCCAATCTTTATTATTGGGCTCTAAAGTGTTTCCTAGGTCTCTGATGTATTTTTGGCTAGCAACTAAATCTTTTCTAGGGTCAGGGAATTCAGACACTATGGTCCTTAATTCCATTCGGGTAAACGGGCTATACATGGCGATGTTCCTAACAGGAGTGACTCCTGAAGTGTCCGTTTTCCCATTTGGCACTACTATTACCTTAACAGGATTAATTCTAACAACATCATTCTGTGTAGATTCTACAGCCTGTGGTGAAATAGTTTCAGCATAGTGTATGGTGCCGTACTTACCCGTTGATACGACCTCACCTGTCCCTCCGCTAGGGGGCTTTGTTACTAATCTTATGGGTTGGGCCGTGCCTACTGTTGTTTTTGATATGGTGGCTGCTAGAGAGAGCGCTGATATTGTTGCCGATTCGTCCTCTTGATCACACTCCTGGGGAAAGTTCAAAACAGGGTACAACTTGCACGGGTTAATACTTGCATTGGTTAATTGGTTAACATTATCTTTAACATTTACACAGTTGCTAAGTGTTTGTTTGTTACACCTTAGTGCGTCATTCTCCGCAACCAATTTCTCTCCTGATATGTATGGTGGCGGTGGGGCCGTGGCTATCAGTTTCCTGATCGAGCCAGATCCCGCCGCCTGAGCCAATCCTCTCTGTATGTCACCCTCCTGTTGCCACAACTGCAAATAATCATAATGCTTGATTCGTCTCTTTGCTGATTTAATGAGACATATCCTTCTCCTTAAATTCGTTAACACTTCTGTGCTGAAGCTACCTACTCTTGGGAATTTCTCCCCGTCATGTACTGTCATTCTCTCCCATTCATCACATTAAGCTTCTGTGTGACTTCCGTACTTTTCACACATTACGTACCTTGCCGACCCGACTGGTCGGTTTATAGAATCAACCCGAACCGAGGTTGATCGCCCCCTTCCTGAACAACTGGCCCCCATAATTTGCAGGTGTTACGGAACCTTACAAAAAACCAAGATATTCACGATAGGTTGACGGTGAAGTTTACCGAGCACCTCACTCACTCGCCCACGCCGACCAATACGACCTGATCACACTGATATAGTGCTGGCGTACTCGACCCAGGGCCCCTATTAACCTTTGTTTACTGGAACATGTGAGTGTGATCCGCAGAGCATTAACCCTTTCCAGTAAAGGTGTGGTTGTCAGATAGTTCCTGAGTGACCAGCGAACTTCCCTTTTTGAAAAAATAAAAAATTACACAAATCACGTTAGAATGTACAAATAGCGTTTATGACCTTCGTACACAAATAGTACCGGTCAGGTTTACTAATGCACACAATTACGTGCGGTACAATCGTTCAGCACATAAGCAACTAATCTTATGTACGGAGCGACCAGCGGAATCGAAAATTGCGGCTGCGAATTCCTTCAGCAAGAGCTTGTATGGCCTATATGGGTGTTGCACCAACCCTTTTTTTTGGTGTTGTGCCTGTGGACTCTATAGCGGACTTCCTTGTCTGCTGTACCTAGACCTCCTGGTCTGTTATGACCTCCTGGTCTGCTACAGTATGACCTCCTGGTCTGCTATACTCTAATGCTCAAATTTTATGTTTAACCAAGGATGCCTCCCTAGCCACCGTGCATGTCACTTACACGTATGTACCTCACGAGAACTCGATGATTTCTTTTGGTTCAATCCTCAAAATTGTAAAAACAAACACTCACTCACCACATATACACTTTTGTTTCTATTTCTATTTCTGCGCAGAAATTTCTCTTTAGACCAGATGTGTTACAAATTAGGAGAAGGATCTATTAATTTAAATTTCGAATTTAAAATAGATTTGCGCTACTTATCGCCTGTTTGCGCTATTTAAAAATCAACACTATCGTGTGACTTGAGTTACGTGGGCGTACCCAGACGCTCCGTTGCGTAATTTACGCTGCGTGCGTCGGCCCTTTGCGTACGCGAGTCTCTCCCTTTGTTAGAGACACGTGTACACCAGTCTTTGTCCACCGTAACACAACTAACACGTTTATCAATGTAGATGATCCTCGATCATCTACCGCACACCACACCAATCTCTCCTTTTACCTTTAGGTAGAGCTGTGTGTATTTCTATACCTTAACTGTATTACCTTTACTTTTTAACTATGAAATAGCGGCAAATCTCTCTTAGTACGTTTATCAATTATACAATGGCAAACAGGAGAGTGATATATGAAAATACACGAATGAAAAGAAATGCAGATATGCGTGCGTGTGTACGCAACACAGAAATAAACAGTTTTAAAAAGACACTATCGTTTTGTTCTTACCTCCGGTCCCGGATTCCTTCAGCACCCTTTACTAAGCGAAGCAGACGCTTATCCAAACAGCACTACGAGGAATATGACCTCCCGCCCTTTGCTGCTGGATAATGTCTGCTGAAATTACCTAGTGCAGATATGTGAAGGACAGGCGAGCCGCCAATTGATAAAGCTAAATATTTATCTTATATAAAACCCTTTATGAGGTCTAAGAACACTGTACGTTATTCACGTATGGAGTACCGTAAGGGTACGCTCGTTGCGTAGCAATCGCTTAGCCGTAGTCGAGATGCTCAAGCGTCACGTTCGCTCACGGCCAAGAGATCACAGGCAGGCATGCTATTGGCTGCCGTCTAACGTAATGATTCGCTATAGCGTAGCGGACGCTCGGGACCACGAGGAGATCACCAGCGGCGCTGACGCTCACAATGTTAAACCTTTATATCTAAACCATAATCAATGTAATATGCTGTAAAGCCTTAGTGTAGAGATAGGGTGTAGATGCAACCTAGTGTAACCTTATTAACTTAAAAGCTGTTTGAGCGTCACCGACGCTCTGTGAATACTTAACACTACAAGAAATACACAGATACCTGGGCTTAGGGTCCAACGCCTAATATATATATATATTATGAATGATATACTTGCAAAAGAATTAACACAATACAAGTCATACACTACAATATAACATAGACTACCTAACCAGATAACTACACAGGAAATACAATACAATACAATTATGTTTTAAGGGAAAATAAGAGAGAAAGAGGAGAAGAGAGAGAAATAGAGAAATGGCTCACAATAACAGTAAGAACAATATGGTTGCGGAGAAACACTTACGCACAAGGGGAACGATCGCATGCGCCTCTGGACATCCAGCTCCCGATTTTCAGCAATGATAACCGTTGAAGAGTGAGCTGGATGTGATCGGCTTGTCTATTTATGCCCCACACACAATACAATTCAATGGTCCCTACAATCTCATTGTTAATTGGACACAGGAATTCGGCTTCGCATTATAACAAAAGGTCATAGGTTGATTCATACAGGTGGGCTGTGACGATTTCCAACAGCTCAGGTGGGTGGGATACTGGGTTTCCCGCCGCATGGCTAAGTAAGAGCAAATAATAGTAAATGGACATAAACTTCTTATGTCCATAACTATTCGCACGAGCGATTAATCCGCTCCAAACCAACACCGGAATATTGCTAATTAAATACTCTTCCGATGGGTACTAAACACCACTGTATGACTCCTGTTAGACCCTTCGTACAATACAAAGAGGGATCCCTCTGTCCAGGAACATGCTATATTAACTAAACTTTCAGAATCTATCAAAGGGACCATGATCTACAAAATACATTATATAGTTAAAATATGTAACGATTGAGTCGCACGCTACGATCACATAAACTCTACCGTAAATACGCATACCGTGCGCCTGCGGGTGCCCGCGACTGTGAGTATGCGCACGCACGGGAGAGCGTACGCATGCGCAGCGCGGACGTGTATGAGGTGCAAATATGGCAGTGTGTATAGAGATATTTTTCTGACTTTGACAAGTGTATTACATTGCCTAACTGTACAAGATGCAAAAGTGTATTAATAAGGTGTGTACGCGCTGCGGGTACTTTGTACCGTCAGCGCTGCATAAGGTGTAAAGTGTAATATCATTGCACTGCATTGCTGTATAAGGTTTAAAGTGTAATAGCATCACACTGCACTGTTGCATAAGGTTTAAAGTGTATTCATTATTGTATTGATTATCTGTATAAGGTTTAAGGTGTATCAATTGAGTGTGTACGCGCTGCGTGTACTTTGTACCCTCAGCGCGGCATTTGTACGCAGAGTCCGTACGTGGTACGGGACTCATTACGCAAATAGCGTAAAAGGTATATAGAGTGAATATTAAGTTTAGCGGCCGTAGCGGCTCCATGGTAAAAGTGTGTTATAAGGTATAGCTTTATGGTTTAAGATAATATCGACATTATCAATTGGGGGCTCTGGTCCGCGATATCACGTTCTTAATAATGCACTGTACATTACAAACGCTGCTGAAATTGACCGGCTCCAATGGACACATTGAGAAGCTGATGAAAAAATCATATCCGTGTGTATTGTGTTGTGTTATTAGTAAGATGCTGATATGAAATTTAAGGGACAATTCGTTTCTCATAATATTTAAGATGCTAAAATGTATTTTTATTGTTGCAAAACAAGGTTCAAATGAGTCATATTGTGTTTAATTCAGATTGGATTGCTTATCTGTTAAGTAGGGTTAAATGTACATTTAAAAGTTGCTGCAATAGCCTTGATATAGTGTTTTTTTTTTTAAAACTCAGGCCTAAAATAACTTCAGGGGCTTGCATGGTGTGTGATTTCTTTGTGACAAAGGAAGCCGCATGGTCTGTCCTCCATTTTGGACTAACCACATGGCCTGTCCACCATTTTGTGTAACCCTCATGGATGTGGAAGGGGGAGGAGCAGCGGCCATGTTGGGAAGGTCATTTTTCTAAATGGCTGATTTTCACTGCCCGGAATAATCCGCTCTCCTTAGTCAAAAAAAAATCACCATTTATGAGTTACCAATGCATTTATTTAACCCATGCCATAGTCAATTACAAATAGTTTCAGCTGGGCCTAGTGAAAAGTTAATAGTAAGATGAATACTTGATGTAAGAAGTACACACAGATATAAAAAAAAGTTTTTGTTTTCTTTTACCTCTAAGATTCAGTTAACTCTGCTTGCTATAAGATAGCCATTGAAATGCAAATTAACCTGTGTAACTGCTTTTTCCTAGCAGTGAAAAAAAAACCCACCTTTACAGGCAGCCAATAGCACATAGCATTCATATGCAAATTAGAAGCACTTAATGGGTAAATGAGTCTCAGGAGACCAGTGAATGATACATATATATAATATTATAATTATGTGTGTGTTTATATCAATGTATGTTCTGCAAGATGGCTATCCAATCTGAATCATACCATTTGAATTATTGATTATTGCTAGATTCATTTTAGAACTATGGGTGTCATTCCGAGTTGTTCGCTCTGTACTTTTTTTCGCATTGCAGCGATTTTCCGCTTAGTGCGCATGCGCAATGTCCGCAGTGCGACTGCGCCAAGTAAATTTGCTATGCAGTTAGGAATTTTACTCACGGCTTTTTCTTCGTTCTGGTGATCGTAGTGTGATTGACAGGAAGTGGGTGTTACTGGGCGGAAACTGGCCGTTTTATGGGTGTGTGCGGAAAAACGCTACCGTTTCTGGGAAAAACGCGGGAGTGGCTGGAGAAACGGAGGAGTGTCTGGGCGAACGCTGGGTGTGTTTATGACGTCAAACCAGGAACGACAAGCACTGAATTGATCGCAGATGCCGAGTAAGGTTGAAGCTACTCAGAAACTGCTAAGAGGTGTGTAATCGCAATTTTGAGAATCTTTCGTTCGCAATTTTAAGATGCTAAGATTCACACCCAGTAGGCGGCGGCTTAGCGTGTGTAAAGCTGCTAAAAACAGCTTGCGAGCGAACAACTCGGAATGACCCCCTATGTGAAAACCGGAGATATTTGGTGCTATATAGTTAAAAATAAAATAAATATTTAAGGAAGTAAGTGTAAGACACACACGCAGCCTGGCCTAGTTGTAAAGGTTTATACAGAAGACAACTGTGTTGTGTTAAGTAAACGATTATAGGTAATATCGCTTACATTTATAGAAGTGTGGGATTTGTACTATTGCGGACGTACGGTTTTTGTACACGTGTCTCGGACAAAGTACGGGACTGCGTACGCAACGTAAAGACATACACACGGTTGTGTGTTTACGCAACGTGCGTAAGGGTACGACCGCTAAGTACAAATTACACAATAGCATTGTTTAGTTTAGGGGCGGAACAGTAGCCACGTTACAATAGCACAAATTGCTCGGTTTCCAAAATTTAGTTTAAATAAAATCTTTTTTACTGTATTACCTCTGGTACTAAGGCTGTTTATCTGAATGAAAGTTAATTTTCTGTACAGAAAAACCAAAGTGTATTTGAGTGAACGAACGTGAGTGAGCAAACATAATAAAGGTGTTGTGGACACAGGGAATTCGGGATCCCGTAGAAGTGGTACACCGAGTGAGTGGAGACTCGGTGGCGTGAGGCAGCTGACTCATGTTAATATAGATTGAAGTACAAAGGAGCAAGGTAGCAGAGTACCGCAGACCAGAAGGTCAGTGAGGTTTAGAGTACCGCCGCCCAAAAGGTCAGCGAGGTTTAGAGTACCGCAGCCCAGGGGGTTAGCGAGGTTTACCCATATAGGCTTGTTTTTGATACACTCCGGCTGAGATTTTGCAGCCTGAAAAATCGATTCCATTGGTCGTACGGCGGATAAGTAACAATGACCTATACGCTGTGCGATTGGACCGCGCGTTCGTGGGTGCAATAGTTAGCGCAACGTGATACTCTTTTTACGAGCTTTGCGTAAAATCGCGGTATCATTAGCGCTGAATATAGCATACGCAAGCGTGATTTGTGTATAATAAAGGTTTAGGGAGTTTTCGCTGGTCTCTCTCAGGAAATCTCCAACGGCCAATATTTACTGGAAAGGGTAAATTATTCCCAGCAACTTCCAGTAAATAGAGGTTACATAGGGGCCCTAGGTTGGGTACATTGCCTGCGCTATCAACAGTGTATGGTAGTACTGGCCAACGGTGGCGTTAGTGGGTGAAAACACTCAGAGAACTTTCACCGTTGCCTTATATTAAGTATTTTGTTTTCTTTTGTGGGATTAGCCAAAAGGGACAATACCTGCAAAATATGGGGGCCAGTTGCTCAAGTAAGGGACGTTCAACCAGGGTTCAGGTTGACATTCCGCGGCCCAGGGGGTCGGCGAGGTACATAATGTGTGAGAAGCATGGACCACACACAGAAGTTTCTTGCAATGAATGGGAACGTATGACTGCGGAAGATAGGGAACCATTCCCTAAGGTAGGCAGTTTTGGACCCGAGGTATTGCAGAATTTAAGGATTAGGATATGTCTGATAAAATCCCGAAAGCAAAGGATCAGACACACAAACTGTTTAAACTTATGGCAGCAAGAGGGTGATATGCAAAGAGAATTAACTCATGCAACAGGTTCCAAACCTAGCGGGAATGAGAACACTCCATTGTCGACACAGGTCGAAGGGGAACAGGAGGCTACAGTCAATGATACATCCGTAAATGATAGTAATATGAAAGAGCAATGTATTAACCCTTACTTTTTGCAAAATGTATCCTGTTTTGAAGTCTCTCCAAGGTTTTAGGTCACAGGGAGATGAAGGATTCAGCCAAATCGCAGCTCTCCTCCAAGCAGTCACTTTGCAGGACACTCAGGTGGGGCCTGTCCAACCAGGTAGCGCAGTAACAATATTCTCCAATGAAAGAACTGGTGAGGTCACAGCTACCGGTAAGTATGAGACAGTTCATTGCACAGAAACAACAACACCTCACTGTAAACAGATTAGGAACGGAACAGTAGGATTACACTGTCTTGGAAATAGTAACTCCCAATGGGGGAACCGATAGTCAGGAAGTAGTCCTCACCAGGAATAATGCAATCGGATCGGCTGGTTCGTGAATATAATATACCGAGATATAACGGCGACAATTAGCGACATATAGTGTCTAATTCTTTTTCTAGTGGAGTTAATGTGTAGATATACACCGAGTGATATTCACAGTCTTTATATTTGTGGCCAATTTCTATGAGATAAATTTGGTGAATGAATAGGTGTATATAGGATAAAACTGACCCTCTCGAATTACCAACCGGGAGAGGAACGATAAATATTATTGGTGCAACAACCAACATAAAGATAACCACCTACTCATAATGGACCAAATATTGGTAACATCTGAATAGATACAAAACCTTTGTCAGTATCATACGTACAGAATACACGTGGACACGCCTTTTTACATTTCTTTATTCACAATTTTCTATCTTCAAGGTCACACATATATGCTAGTCTGTCTGATTTTAACTCTTATGTTTCACTGTAGTTAGGGCAATAATTCATAATTTAATACATATCTAATAAAGGTTACGTTTTAAAATAAAGCATTCTTTTCCAGTGCGTCAACTATACAGTTTCTTCTTTTTTCTCCCTTCAACCTTATTGTTTACATACTGTAATTGACAGCACCCCCTTACCATATTAAGCATTGTCCCGTATAGGAGAAAAGGGGTCCAGACCAGTGATGGTATGATGATGGTTCACATACACTCACAATATCAGTAATATATATTGAGTGTGCAGATACTCAACTCTTATGTGGCTCCCCTTACCTCCCTGTAAGCCTCCTCAGCCCTGTTGTGAGTGCCGCGGAGCCGGGGAGCAGTTTTCACTGCCCTCGCAGGTTGCGGCCTATACACTCCCGGAAGCCGGGGACTCGCGTACTCCCGGCGCCCGCGATTTGAGCTCCACGGCGGAGACGCGGCACCGGGAAGCAGCACGGACCCCACACAGGAGCGCCGGACCATCCAGAAGCCTTCCCCTGACCCCCAGGGTGGATACCCCCTGAGGTAGCAGGTCGGGGAGACACCTGGCAGCAGTGGAGAGCGGTGGATCTGAAGCCCAGGGAGACGCGGCGGCCATCTTTAATCCTACTGGAGGAGCTGGATCTGAGGTAGCAGTGTGCCTGTGTAAATGTGGGGGTCTCTGGATTAGGGCTTCAACAGGATTGGTGGCCCTCTGGCACTGTTCTCCCCCTGCTCTTACTCTGGGGTCCCTGTTGAGGGATTTGTGCATTCACTTGTGTGGGGAGAAATAGCCTTTTACTTGGCACTATTATTTCCTACTGCAACTGCCCCATCTAGTGGCCTCTGGTTGTAATAGCATACATTTCTCACACCGTGTGCTGGATATATAATACATATTGCTCTGCAGAATTCGTAGGACCGCAGATATCCCGGCACCTGCCGAGACGATCGGCCGCGATGTCCTCATGGTTGAATAACCAAGAAATTATGAAGTGATCGCTCTGAGATAACTCTGCCTACACCCGAATGCTCCTATGACATGATATGACAACTTGATTTTTGCGTGGATCCCTCCTCGATTGATATCTCAGAAGCCCTGTGCCTCCCGTTCCTCTACCTTTGCCATTCAGCGCTGCCATGCCTCCCAAGAAATATAAGGCCGCTAAAACTGTCTCCCAGGTGGCGTTCTTTAAACCTTCTCCTCAGGCCGCTAAAGCAAAGGATACACGGGGTGGTGCCTCTAAACATGCTGTCCCGGTGCCCTCGCCATCTAGAGACATGTCCGCCCCTGCCACAGCACACCCCAGCTCCATCAATGATAGTGACTCGCTTACGGTGGGTGCTATGAAACATCTCCTAACACAATTTAAGGATGAAGTCGCGGCAGAATTCAGAGCGACTATGAAGGAATGTCAGAGATCTATTGACGAGATAGGTGGACGCACCGATCACCTAGAAACGAAAATGGGTGAAGTGGTGTCGTCGCACAACGACCTGATCTCTTCTCATGATCTGCTCCAAAATGAGGTCACGGCGCTCAGGGACAAACTCTCGGATATTGAGGACAGATCGAGACGGTACAACATAAAGCTACGTGGTGTCCCGGAAGCTGTCGCTAATAGCGCTTTAAAAGATTTTGCAGTTGACCTCTTCAGCAAACTCCTTCCTTCGTTCCGCTCAGTGGACTTTCTACTTGACCGTATCCATAGGCTCCCTAAAGCCAGGAACGCTCCTGATGGTGTCCCCCTGGATGTCCTTATGAGGTTACACTATTTCCATGTGAAGGAGGTGATCTTGAAAGCTGCTAGACCCTCGGATACTGCATCGGAGGCTTTGGGCTCACTTCAGATCTTTGGAGACTTGTCCCCTGCTACTTTGGCGAAATGGCGCTCTCTTTACCCCATCACATCAGTGCTACGGAGAGAGAACATTCTATACAGATGGGGATATCCCACTAAGTTGCTTATTTCTAGAGAAGGTTCTACTGTTGTCATATCGAACGTCGAGGAGGGTAAAAAGATCCTAGCATCATGGAACTCTGCAAGCTCTTCTACACACACCTCTCCCGAGCGGGGCCTTCAGCGGGACTGGGCCTCTTCGGCTGCAGAACTTTGAGTATTGTTTGATTTACTACACTTGCATTGATTTCATGTCTTCTGATCGGTTTGTAGTGTCGTATTTCCTACGTTGCACCAGTTCCTTGGCAATTGTTTGATGAGGGTGTCTATGTGATATCTGAGTGTTATTAGCATGCTTTTCAGTGATGCCTTCTCTTTGCCGATTTACTGTTAGCTGCCTGTCTCTGCTGCCCCGACTGCCGCCCGCATTTCTTTGTCGGCTGGGACTCTACCCGAGTTTTCTTTAATCCCGGTGGCTGTCGGGGGACCAGAGATGGAGGGCCGAGGAACTACATTTTGTTTAATTTTGGTTCGGGTGCGGGCAGATTGACCACTACCCCCCACAGTTTAACTCTGAGTCGCCATGGGTAGGCATCCACATGTGCCCCCGTGAGGGGTTATTGTTCTGTTTCTTCTTTCTGTTATCCTTCATCTTTTTTGTCCTTTCTTTCCCTTTCCCTCTCTTTTTGTCCGGAAACGTTACACACACTTTCTACTTGCCAGTTGGTTGTCGATAGTTATGCAATCCCCGACAGTTTTACAATATGGTTAACATTGTTTCTATAAATGCAAAGGGTCTTAATTCCCCACACAAGAGGAGATTAGCACTTAATTATTTCCATAAACTTAAAGCTCAAATCATAGCCGTCCAAGAGACTCACTTTATTAAATCAGCCCCTCCAAGGTTTACTAATGGGAGATTCCCCCATTGCTATCTGGCCAACGGGCCAGCAAAGAAGGCGGGGGTGGCAATCTTGATATCTCAACACTGCGCGTTTTTCCTCACTTCGCAATACTGCGACCCTGAGGGGAGAATTATAATTTTGGTTGGTACTCTTGAAAAAAAAAGGTGACATTAGTTTCTTGCTACGCTCCTAACAACAAGCAACTAGCATTTTGCAGGAAACTTTGCGCTAAGGTGCAACAATTGGCTAAGGGCGCTTTACTCCTAATGGGGGACTTTAACTTGACCCTGGACCCTTTAGTTGATAACTCTAGCAAGCGGCCCTCGCTCTCCAGTTAGCTCCATAGGAATGCAAAGGGCTTTAGCCAGCTACTGGTGGAATATGATCCTTTAGACCTCTGGCACGTTAAACATCCAATGCACAGAGATTACACGTTTTTCTCCCCGGTACATGAATCCTATTCTAGAATAGATCTAGCATTAGCAGACAAGTGGACTCTACAGTCCATCCGTAAAATCTCCATTCTCCCCATGTCCTGGTCGGATCTCTCCCCACTATACATCGAATGGGACATAAATAGTAGTAAGGTTACCCCGCCCCCCTGGCGCTTAGGTAAACTCAGTCTTCTTCAGCCAGACACCACGCAGGTGATCCAAACCACCTTGGATCATTATCTTTCTGAGAACTCTCCTCGGGAGACATCTATCTTCACATTCTGGTGCGCCCTCAAAGCAGTAACACGAGGGACGGCGATTCAAACTGCAGCTAAGCTTAAAAGGGCATATCGTAAGAAATTTGAAAAAGCTGAGATCACAGTCGCTTCCCTGGAGAGTTCTCACAAGCCACATCCACACGATAAAGCCCTCCTTAAGTCATTGAAAGAAGCAAGGGAGGCGGTAAATGTTTTCTATCTAGCGGAGGTCCAACGCAACTGATAAAGCTAACTATTTATCTTATTACATTCACTATAAAATGGGTAAGAGACTCAGTACGCAATTGGCGTATGGGGTACGTAAGGGTACGCACTTAGCGTAGCAGATGCTTAGCCGTGGTCGAGACGCACATGCGACACGCTCGCTCACAACTTAACGCGTGGTGTCGAGCACGCTATAGGCGGCCGACTACCGTAATGCTACGCTACTAGCGTAGCGTACGCTCGTGACCACGAGGAGAACACGAGCGGCGCAGACGCTCACGGGATGACACTCAGTAAACCTTGTATGCAACACAGTGAAAGATTGAGTTTGTACTGTAAACCTTGGTTTTGTAATGTGAGCACAATGCAATGCTAAGTAACCTCTATTGTATGAAAGCCTCTTGAGCGATTGAGACACTCTGAATACTCTCAGCAATGTAATAAACACACAATACCTTGCTAAGGTTCCAACACCTTTACTAACAATATCTAGCTATGTAAAAAAAAGAAATAAACAGTTAACAGTTCATACACTACAGGCTAACATCAATATCTAAGCAGAATAACTACACATAAATATACAATAGCGTCACAATCGTATACAATAACAGAGAGAGAGAATATGGCAAATACAAACAGAGATTTAGAATGGTCACAGAGAATAACTTACACACACTGGGGAATGATCGCTGCGCAGTCCTGGTACTAGCTCCGAGTTAGTCAAGATGAAAACCGTTTGTGGAGAGAAGACTGAGCTGGCCAGGCTGGCTGTCCTTATATACACTGCGTACAGTATACTACAAAGGGACCTACAATCTCATTGTTCATTGGACACAGGAATGTCTCCTCGCATCATAACAAAAGGTGATAGGTTAGTTTGAACAGGTGGGCTGTGACTATATCAAACTGCTCAGGTGGGAGGGAATCTGAGAATTCCCGCCGCATGGATAATGAACCGCAAATATAGTAAATGTCCAGAAACTACTAATAGACATAACTATACGCAGGAGCGATTAATCTTTACCTAACCAGCACCGGATTGTTTCTAATAAAATGTTCTTTAGTTAGGTACCAAACACCACTGCTCAAACCCTGTCTGACCCTTCATATCATGCAAAGAGGAATTCCTCTGTCCAGCGACCAGTTACATTAAACAAACTTACAGTCATTATTAAGGGGAACATTATCTATAAAACATACTATTTGGTTTTATTATTTAACGATTGAGTCGCCCGCTAGACGCACACAAACTCTACCATAAATGCACATACCACGCGCTTGAGCGCATGGCCGAGGAGGCGCCATCACGCAGCTGCGAGTATCCGCACGCACGGGAGAGAATGTGCACGTGCAGCGGGCAAGCGCATGAGGTGAATATATGGCAACGTGTAGCATGATATTTTTCCGACTTTGACAGTCCAACCTTTGGCAGTCATCAATAACTGCCACTTCCTAAAACAGTTCAAAAAGAAAAATATATGTCATAATGTAAATACAATTTTATGATTGGGTAAAGGGAGGAGAGGAGCAGGTGGGAAAAAGGTATGACCTAGTGAGATAGTAGAAGCATGTGTGTATGAATCCATGTTTGAGGGGTCATGTATCATCGTGCCGTACGTGTTTTAGATCAAGCTTCGAGGTATTGCGAAGTATACATTTGAATTCCTTCTTATCCCGTATTACGGGTCTGTGGATGGGCTGTCAAACTTTACCGAGCTCTTTTCGGCTTTTGGTTGCAACAAATGGGGGAGCACATTTAGTTGATGATACATGAATGGGGGGATATGTGAGTGCTGATATCTGTATCTATATTCCCTATCGACTATGTGTGTCATTACCTGAAGGTTGTAGAGGTGAAGATAAGAAGCAATTATTATAAATGCAGTCATAAACTATGTGAGTTTAATATGCATTCGCCGATTGAAGTCTTGTCTGAAGTCTTGTCTTGATGTACATGTTGTCTGATGTCTCTCGGTGCTTTTGCTATAAATAACGAGCAAAAGTTGTTCCATTGTCCATAAAGTTACAGTCTCTAAAGTGTTGGGCTATCGTAAAAGTTAAAGTCACTAGGGAAATTGGGGCTTGTAGCATAGTTCATCAATGGTCTGTATAAAAGAGGTTGTCAAATTCTTCTTCCAAGCGGATGTCTTTGTACCTTGGAGGAAAACAAAGGAGAAACGGGTGAAAGAAACGGACCGTGGAATCACATTTTCATCACAACATTGTCTCTATCGTTGGGTCATAAATCAAAGTAGTTGTTGTTATTACAGTGTCTTCGCTCCTTAAACTCATCACCCTGGTATTACTTTTACGCTTCGCTAAAACCCGAATGCATCTAAATATCAGGCCAACCAATATGACGACTCCCAAAATACACAAAATAAATTTCCCTACATCCATAATAATACCTTGGGCCCATTCTCTTAAGCCCGAGAACCAATTTCGAGGGTTCAACCATGACACCCAACTGGTCAGCTCATTACCCACAGCAGCGAGTGTGAGATTGTGTTTCCTTCGAAACTCCCATTTTAATTGTAAAATGTCATCCATCTTTTGGTCTATGACCTCGGCTGGGTCCTCCATGCTGTTTGTAATGTACGTGCAGCACTTTATTCCATATTGAGTTGCTAGGGTAACACAATACCCGCCTGTCACAGCTGTGAGGTAATTGAGAATCATCCTATGCTGAACCAGTTCTGTTTTGTAGGCTTGTAACTCTTTCCCAGTGTACCTGAATGTGTCATCATACATTTCGGTGATATTGTCTAATAAATTTGCAAGCGCAGATATATATTTATAATTTATCACTCCTCTGGCGGTACGAGTGATATCTAACGCGAGTAGGAATTGAATCCCGGTGGATTCATGGATCAGATCAGAGGCTGAATGCTCTGTCCTCTCTATCAGGTGCCGTTTAACGACGTGCTCGTAATGAGTGTGAGTATAAGGAGCTTGGGCACTGCGGTGAATATCTTTCATTTTGTTATGGGTTGCAGTCATTACTTCAGGCAGTACTTTTCCAATATAGCACAATCCCTCTGAGTTTGGGGCAAGCCACTTATACGCCTTCCTCCTGCATATGAAATATGCATCATCGGGGAGAACATATGGGACGGAGTATGACATTATCATGTTACAAATTTTCCATGTGAAATCTCCTAACCCTAATTCTCCCATCGGTTTAGTACACGTATCAGGTTGTATGATATGTGCACAGTATCCTGGTGATACTTCTCCAACTCGCATGGTCCTACTTCCTAGAGTGTACCTATACTGGAAATATTTTCCATGGTCGGCTATCTGGCGTATAAGTTCTGTGTCTATGGGCATTCTGTAGGGTCTGTATGAAAAGGTCATGGTTTGATTACTCCATGACACTTCCCAATTTCCCGGCTTTCGGGGATTGGAAATGTTAAAGCACACTAAGGACCTATCCACATGATATTGGTGGAGCTTCAAACTAGGAGGACTAGAGATATTAAACCTCTTGTCCACCGGCCTCCCACCGCTTAGCTCAAGTACCTCTCCTACAGTTAAAGGGAATGGTACTAGTCCTGATTTTCTATGACCTTGAGGTACTTGAGAGCATACCCAACAGTCTGTCTGATTTAACACTTTACCCACTAAGGAGTGATAGTCACTCAATGGATGCCGGTCCATGTGAACATTAAAACTGGACTGACATTTCTTTATGCACCCATCCTCAACTATATTGTCACAATGCCTACAGATGCAGTTCTCTTCAGCTAACAATCCTTCACAATTCCTTCTATTGTCAATGCTACCAGATCGTTTTCTGATACTCGCCTTTACTCGGAGATTACGTTGCTCTTGGAAATTTACGCCTGCATCCTGGTCATCAGAACCCATTCCCGATCCTTTCTCGACCTCCATGGTACTCTCACAGAAACAGACTGCTCTGGTCAGCATCATGGTCAACAGGAAAATCCGGATCACAGTCTCTTGGGGCAAGTCCATCTTAGAGGAGTAAACGGAGAAAAATAAGAAAGGGGAAAGGAAATAGGAGGGAGGTGGGAACTGGAGAAAATAACAAATGGGGAAAAGAAATCTGGCTCGACAAGCTTCCGGTCTTATTATTCTCAGCGCTCAGGTGTCGTCTCAATCCTCCCTGAACAGACACTCTAGTGATACAACCTCTACCGTCTGTTCTTTATCACGGGACCTCTCTGGGTCAGTGACCTTTTTACAATGAGACGAATGGACCCAAGTCTCTCTCTCGGCAACCTTCAATGCTGTTGTGCTGGTCAATAAGACTTGATATGGTCCTTCCCATCTGTCAATAAGGCAACCTGAGCGTAGAAAATTCCGTATCATTACATAATCCCCAGGTTCAATGTCATGACAATTACTGTCTGGCAGATCAGGAATCACCAACTTTAGATTATCATTCTGATTCCTCAATTGCTTACTCATCTTAACCAAATACTTTACGGTTACTTCATTGTTACATTTCAAATCATCCTGGGGATTAATCATAACATGGGGTTGTCGACCAAACAGAATTTCAAAAGGAGACAGATTAAGAGGGGACCTGGGAGTGGTTCTGATGCTGTATAATACAATTGGCAAAGCTTCGGGCCATAACAGTCCTGTTTCAGTCATTACCTTGCTCAATTTATTTTTAATAGTGCTGTTTACTCTTTCCACCTTCGCACTCGCCTGGGGGCGGTACGGAGTGTGCAGCTTACTATTAATTCCCATCAACTTACACATTGTTTGAAAGACTTCACCTGTAAAATGGGTACCCCTATCACTTTCAATGATTCTAGGGATACCATACCTACACACAAATTCCTGCACAATTTTCTTTGCAGTAAATACAGCGGTATTTGTGGCCGCGGGAAATGCTTCAACCCAATTTGAGAACACATCAATACAGACCAATACATATTTTAAATTTCTACAAGGTGGCAATTGTATGAAATCAATTTGTATTACCTGAAAAGGGCCATCTGTCGGAGGGATATGGGATGGCTCTGTCGGTATTGCCTTTCCGATATTCTTCCTCAAGCAGGTGAGACATGTCATCGCTCTTTTACCCGCATGGGAAGAAAATCCTGGGGCACACCAATAAGCTCTTACCAACTTACACATTCCTTCTTTGCCTAGATGAGTCAGCCCATGTGCCGCTTCCGCTAGACTTGGAAGGTATGCTCTGGGTGCCACTGGCTTACCCTGTCCATCTGTCCAGAGTCCTGAGGACTCCTGGCCATATCCTTTTGACCTCCAAACTGCCTTTTCTTGTGGTGAACACAAATTTTGCATTTTACACAATTTCTGTGTGTTTACAGTATTAAATACCATCAGTTGTGTACTGTCTGTTTGTATGGGGTTACTAGCTGCTGATTTAGCAGCTTCGTCTGCTTGGCTGTTACCAAGTGATACCGGGTCTTGGCTATATGTGTGAGCTTTACACTTGATAACAGCCGCTCTGTCGGGTTCCTGTATCGCTGTTAGAAGTCTTTTGATGTGGGCTGCATGCGCTACGGGTGTGCCAGCTGCCGTCATGAAATTTCTGAGGCGCCATAGGGCCCCGAAATCATGGACTACTCCGAAGGCGTACCTAGAATCTGTGTAAATATTGGCTGATTTGCCCTTAGCCAATTCACATGCTCTGGTTAGGACAACCAGTTCAGCAACCTGTGCTGAGTGTGGTGGGCCTAGCGGTTCCGCTTCTATGGTACCTTGGTCATCTACGACTGCGTATCCAGTACACAATTCTCCCGAGTCCGTCTGTCTGTGACAACTACCGTCAGTGTAGAAAGTAAAATCTACATCTTCCAGTGGGTTGTCACTGATGTCAGGCCTTGCCGTGAAATTTTGGGTCAAATATTCCATACAATCATGCGTGTCATCCCCTGTATTAAATCCTTCTTCACCATCACTCTCATCCTCCAACCTTTGTGCCTGTCCAGGCACACCTGGGAGATACGTTGCAGGATTTAATGCGCTGCATCTCCTTATGGTGATGTTTACGGGGGCCATCAATGCCAATTCCCATCTTGTAAACCGCGCTGATGAGACGTGTCTGGTTTGGGCCGAATTCAGTAAGGCTGACACTGCATGTGGTGTATGAATTGTGAGGTTGTGTCCTAGCACTACATCTTCGCTCTTTGTGACTAGCAATGCTATTGCTGCAACGCTTCGCAAGCATGTGGGGAGGGATCGCGCTACCGTATCTAGCTGAGCGCTATAGTAGGCTAACGGCCTGCTGGCATCACCATGCTTCTGGGTTAAGACACCTGCTGCGCACCCAGCACTCTCTGTTCCGTACAGCTCAAAGGGTTTCCCATAGTCAGGCATACCTAATGCTGGTGCCTGCGTTAGGAACTGTTTAAGTCTCTCAAATGCCATCTCAGATTCGTCTGTGTGCGAAATCCGATCAGGTTTGTTTGAGGAGACCATCTCCTGCAAAGGTAGGGCTAGTATGGAAAAACCTGGGATCCAGTTACGGCAATACCCACACATTCCTAAAAATGTTCTTATCTGTTGCTGGGTTTGTGGCAGGGTCATGTCACGAATTGCTTGAATTCTATCAGCGGTAAGGTGTCTCAGTCCTTGTGTTAGACAGTGTCCCAAATACTTCACATGGGTTTGGCATAATTGTAACTTGTCCTTGGAAACCTTGTGTCCTGTGTCTGAAAGATGAAACAGGAGTTGTTTCGTATCTCTCAGGGACGCTTCCAGTGAATCTGAACACAGCAGTAAATCATCCACATACTGTATCAATATTGATCCACTCTCTGGTTGGAAAGACTGTAAACAATCATGCAGGGCCTGTGAGAAAATACTTGGACTGTCTATGAAACCTTGTGGTAATCGAGTCCAAGTGTACTGAACTCCTCTGTATGTGAATGCGAATAAGTATTGACTGTCAGGGTGCAGAGGTACCGAGAAGAAAGCGGAGCAGAGGTCAATCACAGTGAAAAATTTGGCAGTGGGAGGGATTTGCATAAGGATGACAGCTGGATTTGGCACTACGGGGAATTGACTCTCAACTATTTTGTTGATCCCTCTTAGATCCTGCACTAATCTGTAACCCCTCCCCCCACTCTTTTTAACAGGGAAGATGGGACTATTGGCAGTGCTGGACGTTCTTACCAGGATGCCCTGTTGTAGCAAGCGCTCTATTACAGGGTAAACTCCTAACTCCACCTCTGGCTTCAGAGGGTATTGTGGGATTTTTGGAGCTATCCTACCATCTTTTACTTGCACAACTACTGGGGCTACGTTTGCCATTAATCCAGTGTCTTGTCCATCCTTGGTCCAAAGTGATTCCGGTATCTGGGAAATCATTTCCTCTACCTTGGACGGACACCTATTTACAACAACAGTGTGTGACATTAATCTTGTTGGGGAGTCTAGCATATCCTGCGCTTCCTGAGCGTGGTTTTCGGGTATGTCCAAGAACACACCTTCAGGAGTACAGTATATGACGCATCCCATTTTGCACAGTAAATCTCTCCCTAGGAGATTAGTCGGAGCCGATGCAGCCAGCAGAAAAGAATGCTTGGTATGCAAAGGCCCTATCGTAATCTCTGCAGGTTTGCTTAAAGGGTAGTGCTGTACTACTCCTGTTACTCCCATGGCTGGAATTGTTTTACCAGTGGTTCTCATGCCCACGGTCGAATTTATCGCTGACTTGGCCGCCCCCGTATCTACAAGGAAATTTAGAGATTTACCAGCTACATCAATTGTGACCTCGGGTTCACTTCCAAGGCTCGCAATTAATTTCACTGGCTGCAGACTACAGGTGTGGCCCCGCCCCTATGGTGCGTGGTGACCTCCCTGCATTGCGCTGGCAGCTATTACCTGTGAAGGGGGTAAATGGGAACTATCAGTGACTTGCCAGTTTCTTTTTTGGGGGATACCTTTTTGTTTCCCCTGCGTGTGGCTCATAACTCCGTCTCTGCGGTCCTTGATCCCAATTTTGTGTGTCTTGTCGTTGTCTAGGGGGTTGATATGATTTTGGTGCATTTTTCGATCTACAGTCTCGTGCAAAATGTCCCTCTTTATGACAGTAATAACAAGTTACCACATTTGACTTACCCACAGGGGTCGGAGATTTAAACAGAGGTGGCCTTGTGGTCAGGGCCTGTATACTTACGGCCATTAACTTATCACTTTGTGACTCCCTGTGTCTGGTGATATTCCGATCATGATCAATAGCGGCCGCTCTCAAAGTAGCCACCGACAAACCTCGCCAACATGGTTGGGTGGTCTGTACCCTCGTCCTCAATACTTCCTTTAAACCGTCCATTAACACAGATACTGCTACTTCTCTATGATTCACATTTGTCTTAATGTCTTCTATGCCTGTATACTTAGCCATATCCTGTAGTGCCCGATGAAAAAAATCAGGAGCTGTTTCTCCCTCTTTTTGTTTGATGGAGAAAATTTTGTTCCATTTGGCAACAGCTGGAAAATACTCTTTTAACTGTAAATGTATTCTCTTTACATTATCTTGGTTGTACACGTCCGTACGGGGTACCTCTTCATCTAATTTACAGTCAGCTATAAATCTCGCTGAGTCGACATTGGAGGGTAAACATGCCCTCAGCAATATCTGCCAGTCTTTGTTATTGGGCTCCACAGTATTTCCTAGCTCTCTAATGTATTCCTGGCTTGCAACTAGATCTTTCCTGATAAGGGAATTCAGACACCATTGATCTTAATTCCATTCGGGAAAAGGGGCAGTGCATGGCGATGTGTCTGAGAGGAGTGACTCCTGAAGTGTCAGTTTTCCCATTTGGCACTGCAATTACCCTAACGGGATTAAGTTCAATAACATCATTCTGAGTAGATTCTACAACCTGTGGTGAAATGGTTTCAGCATAGTGTATGGTGCCGTACTTACCAGTTGATACGACCTCACCTGTCCCTCCACTAGGGGCCTTTGATACTGCTCTTACTGGTTGGGACGTGCCCACTATTGTTTCTGCTATGGTGGCTGCTAGAGAGAGTGCCAATATTGTTGTTGGCTCATCCTCTTGGTCACAATCCTGGGGAAAGTTTAAAACAGGGTACAGCTTGCACGGGTTAATATTAGCATCAACAATCTTGGTTACATTATTCTTAACATTTATACAGTTACTAAGTGCATGTTTATCATTCACCAGTGTGCCATTCTTTGTAACCACCTTCTCTCCCGTTATGTATGGTGGTGGTGGCGCGGTGGCTATCAGTTTTCTGATAGGGTTAGATTCAGCCGCTTGAGCCAATCCTCTTTGTATTTCACCTTCCTGTTGCCATAACTGTAAATCATAATGTTTGATCCGTCTCTTTGCAGATTTAATGAGACATCCTTCTCCTTAGATTTTGTAACACCTCGGGACTAAAACTGCCTACCCGTGGGAACTTTTCCCCATCATGCATAGTCATTCTTTCCCATTCATCGCGCAAAACCTCTGTGTGTGAACCGTATTTCTCACACATGACATACCTTGCCGACCCGATTGGTCGGTTTACTAAGTCAACCCGAACCGAGTTTGATCGCCCCCTACCTGAACAACTGGCCCCCATCTTTGCAGGTGTTGCTTTCACTACCTCTGACCTTCAAATCAGGGTCTTCAGCGAACCCTTACAAAAACCAAGATGTCTGGGGTAGGCCGGCGGCGGAAGTTTACCGAGTACCTCCACTCACTCGCCCACGTCGACCAATACGCCCACACACTGCCCTAGCGCTGGCGTACTCGACCTAGGGCCCCTGCGACCTGAACCTCTATTTACTGGAACATGTGGGAGTGATCCGAAGAGCACTTAACCCTTCCCAGTAACTATTGGTTGTTAGAGAATTCCCGAGTGACCAGCGAACCTCCCTTAAAATAAAAAAAATTACACAAATCACGTTAGAATGTACAAATAGCGTTTATGACCCCTCTACGTACGCAAATGGTACTGGGTCAAGTTACTAACTAATGCACACCATTACGTGCGGTACAATCGTTCTGCACATAAGCAACTAATCTTATGTGCGGAGCGACCAGTGGAATCGAAAATTGTGGCTGCGAATTCCTTCAGCCAGAGCTTAATGGCCTATATGGGTACCGCACCAACCCTTCCTGGTGTTGTGCTTCTTTACTCTTTATCTATAGCGGACTTCTTAGTCTGCTGTACCTAGACCTCCTGGTCTGTCTGGACCTCCTGGTCTGTGCTACAGTAGACCTCCTGGTCTGCTATACTTTAATGCTCTTTTTTTAAAATGTTTAACAAGGGATGCCTCCCAAGCCACCGTACCGTCACTTACACGTATGTACCTCACGAGAACTCGATGATTTCCTGTGGTTCAACCCCAAAATTTTAGAAACTTATATATATATATACACACTCTTTCACCTCATATACTCTTTACTTTCGTTTCTGCGCAGAAATCCCTTTCATTCAGTATCGCAGGCTAATCCCGAGGAGTTGCAACTAGAGAAGGATCTATTAGCTTAAAATTTTGGACACTGAGATTGATTTGCGCTATTATCGCGTTGCCTCCTTATCGCTAACTAAAACAATACTATCGTGTTATTTGTATTATGTGGGCGTACCCAGACACTCCGTTTGCGTAATATACGCTCCGTGCGTCGGCCCTTGCGTCGCGTACGCTAGTCCCGCCCTTTGTTAGAGACACATGTACGCAAGCCAGGTATATCCACAGAAATACAATTAACACGTTTATATCAATGTAGATGATCTTTAACTGTAATCATCTACTGAACACCACACAGAACTTCCTTGTATCTTAGGCAAGCCGTGCGCGTTTTTTACAAATTACTCCTTAACGTATTAATTTTACTTTTAACTACCAATAGCAGCAAATCTTTCTCAGCACGTTATCAATTGTGAAATGGCAAACAGGAAAGTGAGGTGTGAAAATACACAAATGAAAAGAAATACAGGTGTGTGCGTGCGTGTGTGCGTACACAAAACAGAAATAAACAGTTTTAAAAGACAATAGCGTACTGTTCTTACCTTCCGGTTCCGGATTCCACCATCACTCCTACAGCGTAGCGAAACAGACGCTTATCTAGCCAGCACTACTGTATCCCGATACGAAGGGATACTGCCTTCCCGCCCTTGCTGACAGATAAAGTCTGTGTTCGCTGGTGCGGATATGTGGAGGACGGACGAGCCGCCAATTGATAAAGCTAACTATTTATCTTATTACATTCACTATAAAATGGGTAAGAGACTCAGTACGCAATTGGCGTATGGGGTACCGTAAGGGTACGCACTTAGCGTAGCAGATGCTTAGCCGTGGTCGAGACGCACATGCGACACGCTCGCTCACAACTTAACGCGTGGTGTCGAGCACGCTATAGGCGGCCGACTACCGTAATGCTACGCTACTAGCGTAGCGTACGCTCGTGACCACGAGGAGAACACGAGCGGCGCAGACGCTCACGGGATGACACTCAGTAAACCTTGTATGCAACTGTTAGGTTCCTGGTGCTCAGAACAAGGGAGATGTTCATGAAGTGAGTCCAGAGCACCAGGACGTAACGCTGGGAAAGGGGAATGGAAAGGGAATAGCCCCTGGCGCCCTAACTCTGTTGTCTCACCCGTGCTATCGGAAATCCCTTGCGAGACTATGGTTTCTTGAGCCCTTGGCAGCCACGTTTGAAGGGCGGATTATGTCTGCCCAACTCCGGTGCCCCCGGTCTTAATGAGAGACAAAGGGAAATCCGAGGCAGAATGATAACAAGAGGACCTCTAACTAAGCAAACAGGCCAGGGGCTACAAGCTAACTAAAAACCTAAAGTATGTGCGGAGAAACCGCCAAAGGAAAAGAACAACAAAGGAAATGCTGATCACACCCCGACACAATACCTTTGTGTACCGGCGGTGACAGCACAAGCAGAACCCTCTGCAAAAACACCAGGGACAGAAACAATAATGGAATACAGCGGCCTAGGCCAACGGACACGGGAGAGCCGCTACTCACGGAACCGGTACGAATACTGGCAAACGGACAGGAACTTCTAATGCTGCCGACTCTCAGAACTGGAGGACAGGCAGAATCCCAAACGACAGACCGGTGGACACCAGGAAGCCAGAAGACTTGACCAGGGACAGGCAAAGCCACTGGACCTCAGGGCAGGAACGCCTTACAGCAGGACACGGGATCAGACACAGGAATCGACACAGGGACTGACACAGGAATCAACACAGGGACTGACAGGAACCAGCTCACACTTCAAGCAGACTGCAAACCAAGGAATATCACCAGCATCTGTGAATTGCAAACAGCCAGCATATAACAGAGAGGCCTAATTAATAATCCCATGCAGCTGCCCTGTTGCATGACTCTAAACTGACAAGATGCAATTAGCAGCCAGGTGAGGCTGAACACATGGGAACAAGCTGCAATTACACAGACTCACCAGCGGCAGCAGACAAGAGTATTCTAAAACAGAGCAACGGGAAATCCTGGCATGCAAGACAACTTTATAAACATAAAATAGGAATGAACCACTACCTGTGGTTCATAACAGTATCCCCTCCTTAAGGGTGAGCTCCGAGCACCCCATGACACCCACGGGGAACATAAACAGAAGTATAACATAAATTACAGCACAAAAATGTAAAACAGGAATGAGCCACAGCCGTGGCTCATAACAGCAACACAGTGAAAGATTGAGTTTGTACTGTAAACCTTGGTTTTGTAATGTGAGCACAATGCAATGCTAATTAACCTCTATTGTATGAAAGCCTCTTGAGCGATTGAGACACTCTGAATACTCTCAGCAATGTAATAAACACACAATACCTTGCTAAGGTTCCAACACCTTTACTAACAATATCTAGCTATGTAAAAAAAGAAATAAACAGTTAACAGTTCATACACTACAGGCTAACATCAATATCTAAGCAGAATAACTACACATAAATATACAATAGCGTCACAATCGTATACAATAACAGAGAGAGAGAATATGGCAAATACAAACAGAGATTTAGAATGGTCACAGAGAATAACTTACACACACTGGGGAATGATCGCTGCGCAGTCCTGGTACCAGCTCCGAGTTAGTCAAGATGAAAACCGTTTGTGGAGAGAAGACTGAGCTGGCCAGGCTGGCTGTCCTTATATACACTGCGTACAGTATACTACAAAGGGACCTACAATCTCATTGTTCATTGGACACAGGAATGTCTCCTCGCATCATAACAAAAGGTGATAGGTTAGTTTGAACAGGTGGGCTGTGACTATATCAAACTGCTCAGGTGGGAGGGAATCTGAGAATTCCCGCCGCATGGATAATGAACCGCAAATATAGTAAATGTCCAGAAACTACTAATAGACATAACTATACGCAGGAGCGATTAATCTTTACCTAACCAGCACCGGATTGTTTCTAATAAAATGTTCTTTAGTTAGGTACCAAACACCACTGCTCAAACCCTGTCTGACCCTTCATATCATGCAAAGAGGAATTCCTCTGTCCAGCGACCAGTTACATTAAACAAACTTACAGTCATTATTAAGGGGAACATTATCTATAAAACATACTATTTGGTTTTATTATTTAACGATTGAGTCGCCCGCTAGACGCACACAAACTCTACCTTAAATGCACATGACACGCGCTCGAGCGCATGGCCGAGGAGGCGCCATCACGCAGCTGCGAGTATCCGCACTCACGGGAGAGAATGTGCACGTGCAGCGGGCAAGCGCATGAGGTGAATATATGGCAACGTGTAGCATGATATTTTTCCGACTTTGACACAACCTACATAGACTGAACCAAAAATTTTATATTTATGGCAACAGAGCTGGTAGACTACTGGCGAGGAAGCTGAGGGGTAAGAAGGCGAAAGAAAAAATCCATATTGTCCACTCAGATAGGGGTAAGAGAGTCTACGATCCCGACAAGATTGCAAATGTCTTTGCATCCTATTACTCTAAATTATACAACTTGAAGGGGGACTCTTCTACCTTTCAACCTACAGGCATAGATGTTCAGAATTTTCTGAGTAACTTTCCCCTCCCCTCGCTGTCGTCGGAGTCTTGAAGTCGAGAAGGCTATTGACTTCCTTCCAGCGGATAGGGCCCCGGGACCCGATGGTTACCCTTCTGGTTTCTATAAATCCTTTAAGGAGAACTTGGCCCCGGTGCTCTTGTCAGTGTTTAATGAAGCCTCAGAGGCTGCCCACTTCCCCAAAGAGATGCTGGAAGCTCAAATCATCACCATTCCCAAACCGGGAAAAAGCCCTACCTCAGTCCAAAGTTTTAGACCAATTGCTTTATTAAATACGGATCTAAAAATTTATGCCAAATTAATCGCTAACCGTATCAGTCCCCTTCTCCCTTCCCTTATCAACCCTGATCAAGTGGGCTTCATCTTAAACCGACAGGCCCCGGATAATACGCATAGGGTGATTAATGTTATTGAACACTCTGCCTGTAGAGGAGATCCCCTCCTAGTTTTATCTCTGGACGCCGAAAAAGGCGTTCGATAGATTGAACTGGGATTTTATGAGATTAACTCTGGACAAATTTGGCTTCTCTGGAAGGATCCTAGACTCTATCCTGGCTCTCTATTCCGCACCCAGTGCGCGGGTCTTTGTTAACGGATGCCTTTCTTCACCCTTCAATATTTCTAATGGCACGCGACAGGGCTGTCCGTTATCTCCTCTTATTTTTGCATTGGCGATAGAACCCTTGGCTGCCTGCATTAGATCCCGGGACTCGATTAGTGGCCCAGTTATAGGGGGCATTTCCCACAAAATTAGCTTGTTTGCGGACAATATTCTGCTATGTCTCTCTGACCCCGAGGCTTCCTTGCCAGTTCTTCATGACGTCCTACAAAGTTATTCGGATGTTTCCTTTTATAAATTAAATACAAATAAAACTGAAGCCCTCCCACTCAATATATCTTCGACTGTGGTCTTTAGGTTAAAGGATTCGTACAAATATGCCTGGAAGTCCTACTCTTTGAAATAGCTAGGTATTAATTTAACCAGAGAAGATAATTTGATTGAGTGTAATTATGCCCCGTTATTAAAAGCATTTACGGAGCTGACTGGGGAGTGGATGCTACAGGAAGTGTCTTGGTTAGGTAGGATTGCTGCTGCCAAAATGGTCCTGCTGCCGAAATTAATGTACCTGTTTCGCGCCATACCAAGGCCCCTTCCCAAACTCTTCTATAATAAATTTAATCAGGTCCTGATCAGATATGTGTGGGGAGGCTCTAGACCAAAAATTGCAAAAAAAACTCTCATTCTGCCCAAACTGTCTGGTGGGGTAGCTTTTCCAGATATAGAAAAATACCATGTGGCATGTCTAATGAGTCAGTCTAGTGACTGGTTCGACACCTCGAGTCTGAAACCTTGGGTTATCCTGGAAGCTTCATGCTTAGACGCTGTTTCTCTCCCTGACTTGTTTTGGTTACCACTGTCTGCTGCTCGGAGTAGGGCCGGATCCTGCATGTCTATTAAAACGACCCTAGATTCATGGCATAAACTAGTGCTCTCTTCGGAAGAGATTAATTTACCTGCCCCCTGCCTGTCGTTATCTGCTTTTATGTCATCGATTCCTAATGTCTCCTTAGAGGAATGGATTCGGAAGGGGCTTTCCACTGTGGGCGATATATTTGTGGGAGACGTCTTGATGCAATTGAGAAAAGGACAAGAGAGATTTGGGATTCGGACTCAAGATTTTTTTAAATACCTGCAGGTGAGAAGTTGGTTACACTCATTTACTCCCTCACATCTCCACAAACCTTCTCTTCCGGCTTATATTATAAACCGATTGGAGTCGTCCTCGCATAAATATGGGATTACGTGGTGGTACCAATTTCAATTGACTAACGGCCCCCAGACAAAATTAAAAGCTCAGACTTTATGGGAAAGAGACTTGAATAGGACCTTTGTTGATGCAGATTGGGACAGTATATTTAGATCTTGTTTCAAAGTCTCCAAATGTGTTAACCACTCCAAAATGTTCTACAAGCTTATACAGAGGGCCTACTTCACCCCTGAAAGACAACACAAGATCTGGCCTTCACAATCTAAATCATGTTGGAGGAAATGCGGCTCTACGGGGGATATCTTTCATATCTTCTGGGCATGCCCTCATATACAACCACTTTGGAGAGAAGTTTTAAATATGGCTAGCATAGTGTTAGGGCTCAACATCCCCTTGGACCCAGCCCTAGCGCTATTCCATTTATACGTTGATCGCCTCTCCGCAGGTGATCGCTACGTCTTGGGACATATCTTGATAGCCACTAAAGCTGCTATAGCACAGTTGTGGAAGTCTGAGAATATTCCTACCTTAGCGTTTATTAAAAATAAGATTCACAAACATTTCATTTTCGAAACAGCGGAGGCTAAATACTCTTCCTCGGCTAACTCTATCCACCTGAAATGGTTAGGATGGTCCGACTATAGGAGTAGAGAAGGCAGGCTAACCGTTTATAGCTCTCCAATTGATGTGTCTGTGCTTTACCCCACCTAGATTGACCTTTACAAGAATGTTGTGCTATCAGGTATTTTCTAAGTTTAATATATTTTAGTCCTTACTGGGTTTTTTTTCTTCTTCCATGTCTTTTCTCAGCGCTTTCTCCTTCTCATGTATCTGAACGCCTAATGTAGCCAATTGTATATTCATCCGTCTGTGCGCTGTTTGTATTTTGCATATGGTAACCATTACGGACTCCCCCTGTGTTTCCCTTACCTCTTTTTTCTTTTCCCATTTCTGTGTGTAAACTCTTCAATAAAAATGTAATGTTTAAAAAAAAAAAAAGAAAACTAATATTTTATTAATTAAAAACAAAAAAAATATTTTTTTGTGCTGTACCCCAATATACATCCAGGGGCTGCTGTGTCTGTACAGGGATGCTCTGTCCGTCCATGCAGAGACTCTGCCCCTGTGTAAAATTAAAATAATAAAAGCTAAAAAGCCTAAAATATAATTATTATTTTTTTAAAATTGTGTTTATGCTGTTCCCCGGTGTCACGTCTAGCAAAGTTTGAGGATCCGGCAGCTGAGACTTGCCCGAGGAGGTAGATGGCTGTGGGTGAACAAGATGAGGGGGTTGGATATAGTTCCTTTGCATGGGACATAGAGCAATGAAGGACGTAGGTGGGGTTGAAAGTCAGTCAATAGTATTTATTATGTACAGGGCTGAGGTAGAGAACTGTGGCTGGAGCACGATGGTTAAAGAACATAGTTGCGGATAAAGAACTGCAGGTTGTGGCTTGAAAGATGAGGTTGTGAATAATGAACTGCGGAACTGTAGATGGTGGTTAAAAGACGTGGCTGGAGGTAAAGAACTGTGGACTGTGATATGAAAGATGAGACTGTAGATGATGAACTGTGGAACTGTGGATGGTAGTTGAAGACGTGGCTGGAGACAAGGACTGTGGACTGTGGTTTGGAGGATGAGGCTGAAGATAATCTGCAGGTTGTGGTCGGTGGTACAAAGACGTGGCTGGTGAAGTAGATCTGTGGAGTGTGGCTTGAAAGACGAGGCAGAAGACCCGGGGCCGACTGTGCCCAAAGAGTCTTACTGGACTGGGTTTTTCAGGAGTGCTTCCACAGGCAGAAGCAGGTTAGGAACAGCAGGACTGCAGCAGCAATAGGGAACCGACCAAGTAGGAGCAGGAGTAACCAGAATACGACAAGGATCCTGGGAGCACAGGCTAAAGCACCTACAACAGGGTTGTAACTTGTAGCACTGGCATCCCTGTCCTAAACCAGCCCCCTTTTATAGGGAGAGCTTCCCCTGGATTGGCTGGAAGAAACAGGACATGGCGGCGCCCAGTAATGCAGACCTTTCTGCAAAGCCACATTGCTCACTGCCTCTGGTCTCCTAGCAATGGCTCAGCAAGAGCGACCCGCTGTAGCGGCGTCCCGCCGCCACGAGCGGACCCCCTCACCGCCGCCACTGCTGCCCACAGACCTGGCGCAGCAGCCCACCTCCGCCGCTGCCCGCACACTGCCAGAGAAGCCAGCCCCATGGCCCCAGCATACCGGTAAGACTCCGGACACTGACAGTACCCCCCTTTGCGGGTGGACTCCGGACACCTATATGGTTTAGTTGGGAACTTGTCATGAAATGTCTGAAGAAGTCTTGGAGCATGGACATCTTCTGCTTCTACCCAAGATCTCTACTCTGGTTCATATCCCTTCCAATCAACAAGGTACTGGAGGCGACCATAACGTCTGCAAGAATAGAGGATCTTGTGAATCTCAAATTCATCTCCTTGTGCTGATTGGATCTTGGGTGACTTAGGCAAAGCAGCTCTGAATCGATTAAGTAACAAAGGTTTTAAGAGAGAAATATGAAATGCATTAGGGATTCTTAACTGCGGAGGAAATTTCACTTTATAAGCCACAGGATTCAAAACTTTTTCGATTGGGTAGGGCCCAATAAATCTGGGAGCAAACTTTTTCGTAGGAACCTTTAACCTTAGGTTACGTGTGGAAACCCAAACCCGATCTCCTACCTTAAGGCTTGGTACAGCTTTTCGCTTCAGATCTGCATAAGTCTTATACCTCTTGGATGTCTTGAGCAAGGCCTCGTGAACTTGTCACCAAGTCTTGGTAAATTGTCGAAGTGCTGATTCTGCGGCAGGAACCTCGAGCGTAGGCAGAAGTTGGAAGTCAGGAACTCTCGGATGGTAACCATAATTAATGAAGAATAGAGAAGATTTTGTGGCAGAGTGATAGAGATTGTTATGGGCAAACTCTGCGAATGGGAGGAAGTCCAGCCAGTTGTCCTGTGAGGAGGACATAAATAAACGCAGAAAAGTCTCCAGATCCTGGTTCACTCTCTCTGTTTGACCATCCGTTTGGGGATAATATCCTGAGGAGAAGTTCAATTTCACACCAAGAGCAGAACATAGGGATCTCCAAAACTTGGCCACAAACTGAGGACCTCTATCAGACACGATTTCCTGTGGTAGACCATGAAGTCGAAAGATCTCTGCTATAAATAATTTTGCCAACTGGGATGCTGATGGAAGATTAGCCAGAGGAACGAAGTGTGCCATTTTAGAGAATCGGTCAACTATGACCCATATGGTGTTCCGTCCACCAGACGTAGGTAAATCAGTAATAAAGTCCATAGAAATATGCGTCCATGGGTACAGGTAACGGATGGAGTAACCCGGCTGGAGGACCTTTGGGACTCTTATGCTGGGCACATTTTGGACAGGCAGCCACGAATTCCTGAACGTCAGTCCTGAGATGAGGCCACCAGTAGGAGCGCTGAATGAATTTGAGTGTTTTATGACCGCCTGCATGGCCCTTGAAGGAGGAGGAGTGAGCCCATGTAAGAAGTTTTTTGCGAAGGTTTGGTGCAACGAAGATCTTTCCTGGAGGAGGAAGTGGAGAGGTATTAGTTTCTGAAAAAGAGGTGGATTCCAGGATGAATTGCTCTTTTGAATGGTCAGAGGGTTCTTCAGAACTTAGGGAGCGAGATAATGCATCTGCCTTTTTGTTGAGGGAACCTGGTCGGTAGCTAAGTTTAAAGTTAAAACGGGTCAAGAAGAGTGCTCATCTTGCTTGGCGTGGGTTAAGACATCGGGCTGACTGTAGGTACAGGAGGTTCTTGTGATCCGTGGTTACCGAGATTGGATGCTGAGCTCCCTCCAACAAATACCTCCACTCCTCAAAGGCCAATTTAATCGCCAGTAATTCCTGTTCCCCAATAGCGTAATTCTGTTCAGCGGGGGAAAATCTTTGCGAGAAGAATGCACAAGGATGGACCTTCTTGTCCTCGAAGAGCTGGGATAATGCTGCTCCTACTCCTACAGTAGAGGCATCAACCTCCACCAAGAATGGACGGCTGAGATCAGTTTGTCAAAGAACTGGAGCGGTCATGAAGGCCTCCTTTAAAGATGAAAAGGCTTCCAAAGCCTTCGGAGACCACTTGGCAGGATCGTCTCCTTTCCTAATTAATGCGGCTATGGGAGCTATGACAGAAGAATAATTTTGAATGAATCTTCGGTAGAAGTTAGCGAAACCCAGGAAACATTGAACTCCTTTAAGGGTAGCTGGAAGTGCCCAATCCTGAATCGCCTGGACTTTAGCGGGATTCATCTGTAACCACTGCCCTGAAAGAATGTAACCGTGTAATGGAATCGTGGGTACTTCGAAGGTGCACTTCTCTAATTTACAGAATAATTGATTCCTTCGTAAATGAGTTAGCACTTCTCTGACTTGTTCCCGATGGGTCTTCAGATCCCTAGAAAAAATGAGGATGTCATCCAGATACACTACCAAGCAGTCATAGAGGAGGTCTCTGAAGATTTCGTTAAATAACTCTGGAAAGACGGCTGGGGCGTTACATAGGCCAAAAGGCATTACCAGGTATCCGTAATGGCCGTCGCGGGTATTAAATGCCGTCTTCCATTCGTCACCTGGGCGAATACGTATAAGATTGTAGGCCCCCCGTAAGTCCAGCTTAGTAAATACAGTAGCTCCTTTAACACGGTCGAACAGTTCTGGAATCAGGGGTAATGGATATCTGTTCTTAATTGTTATGTAATTGAGACCTCTATAGTCAATACAGGGCCGCAAACCCCCATCCTTCTTTTGGACGAAGAAAAACCCCGCCCCGGCCGGAGATGTGGAAGACCTGATGAACCCTTTATCCAAGTTCTCCCGGATATACTCCGACATGGCCTGTGTCTCGGGAAGTGAGAGAGGGTAGATTCGACCTTGGGGAGGAGTCTTACCAGGTAATAGCTCAATGGGACAATCCCAAGTACGATGCAAGGGCAAGGTGTCCGCCCCATGCTTACTGTAAACATCTTGAAATGCTTGGTATTCCACAGGAAGGCTGGAAGGACTGGAAGAACAGAGAGGTCTTACTGAAGGTAAACAGTTCTGGAAGCAGTCTTGTCCCCAAGAGAGAACATCCATAGCTTGCCAGTCTATGTGGGGATTGTGCCTGATTAACTATGGAAACCCTAGGATCAGTTCATGAGAGGCTTTAGGAATTACAAGGAAAGAGATTTTTTCTGAATGAAGAACTCCGACCTTCATCTTGAGAGGGATAGTACGAAAGGATATAATACCCTCAGAGATATAACTTCCATTCACCGCAGTAACAGAAATGGTACGATCCAAAGGAACCGTTTGTATTCCAGATCGTTGACCAGAGCTGATGTAATGAAGCTTTTGGCGGCTCCGGAGTCGAGTAGTGCAGGGATGAGAAGAGAAGAAGGGAGCTCCAATTGGGTTAACAAAACAGACTCTTTCTTGGTATGTAATTCTGAGAATTCTACTAGCTTGACCTCTCCAGCACAAGCTAGGAGCGGGCGTTTCCCAGACATAGATTGCAAGTTTTGACAAAGTGATCAGATGCACCACAATACAAGCAGAGGTTCCCTTGTCACCGTCTCTGACGTTCTTCATTGGAGAGGTAGGAGCGATTGATCTGCATGGGTTCTTCCGCAGTTGGTGATGATGGTGTTGGTGGAAAAACAACTCTAGGCTTAGGGCGATCTGACCGCGACCTCTCCATACAGCATTCTCTGCATCTCAGGTCTAATTTATTGCATAAAGAAATTAATTTATCCAACTTATCAGGTATGTCCTGAGTTGCAAGGTCATCTTTGATCTTTTCGGAGAGACCGCTCCAGAAAGCTGCAATGAGAGCCTCCTCGTTCCAGTTCAGTACTGAGGAGAGAGTACGAAACTGGATTACGTACTGACTGACCGTACGTACGTACGTACGTACGTACGTACGTACGTACGTACGCGTGCCCTGACGCAGGCGCAGGATCTCCAATGAGGCGGCAAAAGTCCTGCCCGGTTCATCGAAGATTCTTCAAAAGGTGGCCGCGAATTCTGAATAGTTAGACAGGATGGGATCCATCCTCTCCCACAAGGGTGAAGCCCATTCCAACGCTTGCCCGGTAAGTAAAGAAATTATATAAGCTACTTTGGTTCGTGCTGATGGGAAGTTGGCCGACTGTAGTTCGAACTGGTTTTCGCATTGGTTAAGAAACCCGCGGCATTGTTTTGGATTCCCATCGAACTTACTGGGAGATGGCAAATGCAACCGTGGAAGTGGTACTGGTACAGGAGGAAGCGGGACCGTAGGTGCTAATGTGGGAGCCGCTGTAGATACTTGAGGGGCCGTCATGGCAGCACAGAGAGAGTCGAGACTTTCGGACATATTCTGCATGAACTGCACAATTTGAGATTGTGTGGCCTCCTGCTTACTTAAGCGAGACCAGATATCTACAGTTGAATCCCCTCCTGAGGACTAATCACCCGTCGAATCCATTGGGCCAGTGCTTACTGTCACGTCTAGCAAAGTTTGAGGATCCGGCATCTGAGACTTGCCCGAGGAGGTAGATGGCTGTGGGTGAACAAGATGAGGGGGTTGGATATAGTTCCTTCGCATGGGACACGGAGCAATGAAGGACGTAGGCGGGGTTGAAAGTTAATAAATAGTATTTATTATGTACAGGGCTGAGGTAGAGAACTGTAGCTGTTGCACGATGGTTAAAGAACGTAGTTGCGGATAAAGAACTGCAGGTTGTGGCTTGAAAGATGAGGTTGTGAATAATGAACTGCGGAACTGTGGATGGTGGTTAAAAGACGTGGCTGGAGGTAAAGAACTGTGGACTGTGATATGAAAGACGAGACTGTAGATGATGAACTGTGGATGGTAGTTGAAGACGTGGTTGGAGACAAGGATTGTGGACTGTGGTTTGGAGGATGAGGCTGAAGATAATCTGCAGGTTGTGGTCAGTGGTACAAAGACGTGGCTGGTGAAGTAGATCTGTGGAGTGTGGCTTAAAAGACGAGGCTGAAGACCCGGGGCCGACTGTGCCCAAAGAGTCTTACTGGACCGGGTTTTCCAGGAGCGCTTCCACAGGCAGTAGCAGGTTAGGAACAGCAGGACTGCAGCAGCAATAGGGAACCGACCAAGCAGGAGCAGGAGTAACCAGAATACGACAAGGATCCTGGGAGCACAGGCTAAAGCACCTACAACAGGGTTGTAACTTGTAGCACTGGCGTCCCTGTCCTAAACCAGCCCCCTTTTATAGGGAGAGCTTCCCCTGGATTGGCTGGAAGAAACAGGACATGGCGGCGCCCAGTAATGCAGACCTTTCTGCAAAGCCACATTGCTCACTGCCTCTGGTCTCCTAGCAATGGCTCAGCAAGAGCGACCCGCTGTAGCGGCGTCCCGCCGCCACGAGCGGACCCCCTCACCGCCGCCACTGCTGCCCACGGACCTGGCACAGCAGCCCACCTCCGCCGCTGCCCGCACACCACCAGAGAAGCCAGCCCCATGGCCCCAGCATACCGGTAAGACTCCGGACACTGACAGTACCCCCCTTTGCGGGTGGACTCCGGACACCTATATGGTTTAGTTGGGAACTTGTCATGAAATGTCTGAAGAAGTCTTGGAGCATGGACATCTTCTGCTTCTACCCAAGATCTCTACTCTGGTTCATATCCCTTCCAATCAACAAGGTACTGGAGGCGACCATAACGTCTGCAAGAATAGAGGATCTTGTGAATCTCAAATTCATCTCCTTGTGCTGATTGGATCTTGGGTGACTTAGGCAAAGCAGCTCTGAATCGATTAAGTAACAAAGGTTTTAAGAGAGAAATATGAAATGCATTAGGGATTCTTAACTGCGGAGGTAATTTCACTTTATAAGCCACAGGATTCAAAACTTTTTCGATTGGGTAGGGCCCAATAAATCTGGGAGCAAAATTTTTCGTAGGAACCTTTAACCTTAGGTTACGTGTGGAAACCCAAACCCGATCTCCTACCTTAAGGCTTGGTACAGCTTTTCGCTTCAGATCTGCATAAGTCTTATACCTCTTGGATGTCTTGAGCAAGGCCTCGTGAACTTGTCACCAAGTCTTGGTAAATTGTCGAAGTGCTGATTCTGCGGCAGGAACCTCGAGCGTAGGCAGAAGTTGGAAGTCAGGAACTCTCGGATGGTAACCATAATTAATGAAGAATGGAGAAGATTTTGTGGCAGAGTGATAGAGATTGTTATGGGCAAACTCTGCGAATGGGAGGAAGGTCCAGCCAGTTGTCCTGTGAGGAGGACATAAATAAATGCAGAAAAGTCTCCAGATCCTGGTTCACTCTCTCTGTTTGACCATCCGTTTGGGGATAATATCCTGAGGAGAAGTTCAATTTCACACCAAGAGCAGAACATAGGGATCTCCAAAACTTGGCCACAAACTGAGGACCTCTATCAGACATGATTTCCTGTGGTAGACCATGAAGTCGAAAGATCTCTGCTATAAATAATTTTGCCAACTGGGATGCTGATGGAAGATTAGCCAGAGGAACGAAGTGTGCCATTTTAGAGAATCGGTCAACTATGACCCATACGGTGTTCCGTCCACCAGACGTAGGTAAATCAGTAATAAAGTCCATAGAAATATGCGTCCATGGTCTTAGTGGTACAGGTAACGGATGGAGTAACCCGGCTGGAGGACCTTTGGGACTCTTATGCTGGGCACATTTTGGACAGGCAGCCACGAATTCCTGAACGTCAGTCCTGAGATGAGGCCACCAGTAGGAGCGCTGAATGAATTTGAGTGTTTTATGACCGCCTGCATGGCCCTTGAAGGAGGAGGAGTGAGCCCATGTAAGAAGTTTTTTGCGAAGGTTTGGTGCAACGAAGATCTTTCCTGGAGGAGGAAGTGGAGAGGTATTAGTTTCTGAAAAAGAGGTGGATTCCAGGATGAATTGCTCTTTTGAATGGTCAGAGGGTTCTTCAGAACTTAGGGAGCGAGATAATGCATCTGCCTTTTTGTTGAGGGAACCTGGTCGGTAGCTAAGTTTAAAGTTAAAACGGGTCAAGAAGAGTGCTCATCTTGCTTGGCGTGGGTTAAGACATCGGGCTGACTGTAGGTACAGGAGGTTCTTGTGATCCGTGGTTACCGAGATTGGATGCTGAGCTCCCTCCAACAAATACCTCCACTCCTCAAAGGCCAATTTAATCGCCAGTAATTCCTGTTCCCCAATAGCGTAATTCTGTTCAGCGGGGGAAAATCTTCGCGAGAAGAATGCACAAGGATGGACCTTCTTGTCCTCGAAGAGCTGGGATAATGCTGCTCCTACTCCTACAGTAGAGGCATCAACCTCCACCAAGAATGGACGGCTGAGATCAGTTTGTCAAAGAACTGGAGCGGTCATGAAGGCCTCCTTTAAAGATGAAAAGGCTTCCAAAGCCTTCGGAGACCACTTGGCAGGATCGTCTCCTTTCCTAATTAATGCGGCTATGGGAGCTATGATAGAAGAATAATTTTGAATGAATCTTCGGTAGAAGTTAGCGAAACCCAGGAAACATTGAACTCCTTTTAGGGTAGCTGGAAGTGCCCAATCCTGAATCGCCTGGACTTTAGCGGGATTCATCTGTAACCACTGCCCTGAAAGAATGTAACCGTGGAATGGAATCGTGGGTACTTCGAAGGTGCACTTCTCTAATTTAC
This sequence comes from Pseudophryne corroboree, assembly GCF_028390025.1. Taxonomy (NCBI): domain Eukaryota; kingdom Metazoa; phylum Chordata; class Amphibia; order Anura; family Myobatrachidae; genus Pseudophryne; species Pseudophryne corroboree. The sequence continues at coordinate 241,397,492 of NC_086451.1, forward strand.
AGAATAATTGATTCCTTCGTAAATGAGTTAGCACTTCTCTGACTTGTTCCCGATGGGTCTTCAGATCCCTAGAAAAAATGAGGATGTCATCCAGATACACTACCAAGCAGTCATAGAGGAGGTCTCTGAAGATTTCGTTAACGAACTCTTGAAAGACGGCTGGGGCGTTACATAGGCCAAAAGGCATTACCAGGTATTCGTAATGGCCGTCGCGGGTATTAAATGCCATCTTCCATTCGTCACCTGGGCGAATACGTATAAGATTGTAGGCCCCCCGTAAGTCCAGCTTAGTAAATACAGTAGCTCCTTTAACACGGTCGAACAGTTCTGGAATCAGGGGTAATGGATATCTGTTCTTAATTGTTATGTCATTGAGATCTCTATAGTCAATACAGGGCCGCAAACCCCCATCCTTCTTTTAGACGAAGAAAAACCCCGCCCCGGCCGGAGATGTGGAAGACCTGATGAACCCTTTATCCAAGTTCTCCCGGATATACTCCGACATGGCCTGTGTCTCGGGAAGTGAGAGAGGGTAGATTCGACCTCGGGGAGGAGTCTTACCAGGTAATAGCTCAATGGGACAATCCCAAGTACGATGCAGGGGCAAGGTGTCCGCCCCATGCTTACTGAAAACATCTTGAAAGGCTTTGTATTCCACAGGAAGGCTGGAAGGACTGGAAGAACAGAGAGGTCTTACTGAAGGTAAACAGTTCTGGAAGCAGTCTTGTCCCCAAGAGAGAACATCCATAGCTTGCCAGTCTATGTGGGGATTGTGCCTGATTAACTATGGAAACCCTAGGATCAGTTCATGAGAGGCTTTAGGAATTACAAGGAAAGATATTTTTTCTGAATGAAGAACTCCGACCTTCATTTTGAGAGGGATAGTACGAAAGGATATAATACCCTCAGGGATATAACTTCCATTCACCGCAGTAACAGAAATGGTACGATCCAAAGGAACCATTTGTATTCCAGATCGTTTGACCAGAGCTGATATAATGAAGCTTTTGGCGGCTCCGGAGTCGAGTAGTGCAGGGATGAGAAGAGAAGAAGGGAGCTCCAATTGGGTTAACAAAACAGACTCTTTCTTGGTATGTAATTCTGAGAATTCTACTAGCTTGACCTCTCCAGCACAAGCTAGGAGCGGGCGTTTCCCAGACATAGATTGCAAGTTTTGACAAAGTGATCAGATGCACCACAATACAAGCAGAGGTTCCCTTGTCACCGTCTCTGACGTTCTTCATTGGAGAGGTAGGAGCGATTGATCTGCATGGGTTCTTCCGCAGTTGGTGATGATGGTGTTGGTGGAAAAACAACTCTAGGCTTAGGGCGATCTGACCGCGACCTCTCCATACAGCATTCTCTGCATCTCAGGTCTAATTTATTGCATAAAGAAATTAATTTATCCAACTTATCAGGTATGTCCTGAGTTGCAAGGTCATCTTTGATCTTTTCGGAGAGACCGCTCCAGAAAGCTGCAATGAGAGCCTCCTCGTTCCAGTTCAGTACTGAGGAGAGAGTACGAAACTGGATTACGTACTGACTGACCGTACGTACGTACGTACGTACGTACGTACGTACGTACGTACGTACGTACGCGTGCCCTGACGCAGGCGCAGGATCTCCAATGAGGCGGCAAAAGTCCTGCCCGGTTCATCGAAGATTCTTCAAAAGGTGGCCGCGAATTCTGAATAGTTAGACAGGATGGGATCCATCCTCTCCCACAAGGGTGAAGCCCATTCCAACGCTTGCCCGGTAAGTAAAGAAATTATATAAGCTACTTTGGTTCGTGCTGATGGGAAGTTGGCCGACTGTAGTTCGAACTGGTTTTCGCATTGGTTAAGAAACCCGCGGCATTGTTTTGGATTCCCATCGAACTTACTGGGAGATGGCAAATGCAACCGTGGAAGTGGTACTGGTACAGGAGGAAGCGGGACCGTAGGTGCTAATGTGGGAGCCGCTGTAGATACTTGAGGGGCCGTCATGGCAGCACAGAGAGAGTCGAGACTTTCGGACATATTCTGCATGAACTGCACAATTTGAGATTGTGTGGCCTCCTGCTTACTTAAGCGAGACCAGATATCTACAGTTGAATCCCCTCCTGAGGACTAATCACCCGTCGAATCCATTGGGCCAGTGCTTACTGTCACGTCTAGCAAAGTTTGAGGATCCGGCATCTGAGACTTGCCCGAGGAGGTAGATGGCTGTGGGTGAACAAGATGAGGGGGTTGGATATAGTTCCTTCGCATGGGACACGGAGCAATGAAGGACGTAGGCGGGGTTGAAAGTTAATAAATAGTATTTATTATGTACAGGGCTGAGGTAGAGAACTGTGGCTGTTGCACGATGGTTAAAGAACGTAGTTGCGGATAAAGAACTGCAGGTTGTGGCTTGAAAGATGAGGTTGTGAATAATGAACTGCGGAACTGTGGATGGTGGTTAAAAGACGTGGCTGGAGGTAAAGAACTGTGGACTGTGATATGAAAGACGAGACTGTAGATGATGAACTGTGGATGGTAGTTGAAGACGTGGTTGGAGACAAGGATTGTGGACTGTGGTTTGGAGGATGAGGCTGAAGATAATCTGCAGGTTGTGGTCAGTGGTACAAAGACGTGGCTGGTGAAGTAGATCTGTGGAGTGTGGCTTAAAAGACGAGGCTGAAGACCCGGGGCCGACTGTGCCCAAAGAGTCTTACTGGACCGGGTTTTCCAGGAGCGCTTCCACAGGCAGTAGCAGGTTAGGAACAGCAGGACTGCAGCAGCAATAGGGAACCGACCAAGCAGGAGCAGGAGTAACCAGAATACGACAAGGATCCTGGGAGCACAGGCTAAAGCACCTACAACAGGGTTGTAACTTGTAGCACTGGCGTCCCTGTCCTAAACCAGCCCCCTTTTATAGGGAGAGCTTCCCCTGGATTGGCTGGAAGAAACAGGACATGGCGGCGCCCAGTAATGCAGACCTTTCTGCAAAGCCACATTGCTCACTGCCTCTGGTCTCCTAGCAATGGCTCAGCAAGAGCGACCCGCTGTAGCGGCGTCCCGCCGCCACGAGCGGACCCCCTCACCGCCGCCACTGCTGCCCACGGACCTGGCACAGCAGCCCACCTCCGCCGCTGCCCGCACACCACCAGAGAAGCCAGCCCCATGGCCCCAGCATACCGGTAAGACTCCGGACACTGACAGTACCCCCCTTTGCGGGTGGACTCCGGACACCTATATGGTTTAGTTGGGAACTTGTCATGAAATGTCTGAAGAAGTCTTGGAGCATGGACATCTTCTGCTTCTACCCAAGATCTCTACTCTGGTTCATATCCCTTCCAATCAACAAGGTACTGGAGGCGACCATAACGTCTGCAAGAATAGAGGATCTTGTGAATCTCAAATTCATCTCCTTGTGCTGATTGGATCTTGGGTGACTTAGGCAAAGCAGCTCTGAATCGATTAAGTAACAAAGGTTTTAAGAGAGAAATATGAAATGCATTAGGGATTCTTAACTGCGGAGGTAATTTCACTTTATAAGCCACAGGATTCAAAACTTTTTCGATTGGGTAGGGCCCAATAAATCTGGGAGCAAAATTTTTCGTAGGAACCTTTAACTTTAGGTTACGTGTGGAAACCCAAACCCGATCTCCTACCTTAAGGCTTGGTACAGCTTTTCGCTTCAGATCTGCATAAGTCTTATACCTCTTGGATGTCTTGAGCAAGGCCTCGTGAACTTGTCACCAAGTCTTGGTAAATTGTCGAAGTGCTGATTCTGCGGCAGGAACCTCGAGCGTAGGCAGAAGTTGGAAGTCAGGAACTCTCGGATGGTAACCATAATTAATGAAGAATGGAGAAGATTTTGTGGCAGAGTGATAGAGATTGTTATGGGCAAACTCTGCGAATGGGAGGAAGGTCCAGCCAGTTGTCCTGTGAGGAGGACATAAATAAATGCAGAAAAGTCTCCAGATCCTGGTTCACTCTCTCTGTTTGACCATCCGTTTGGGGATAATATCCTGAGGAGAAGTTCAATTTCACACCAAGAGCAGAACATAGGGATCTCCAAAACTTGGCCACAAACTGAGGACCTCTATCAGACATGATTTCCTGTGGTAGACCATGAAGTCGAAAGATCTCTGCTATAAATAATTTTGCCAACTGGGATGCTGATGGAAGATTAGCCAGAGGAACGAAGTGTGCCATTTTAGAGAATCGGTCAACTATGACCCATACGGTGTTCCGTCCACCAGACGTAGGTAAATCAGTAATAAAGTCCATAGAAATATGCGTCCATGGTCTTAGTGGTACAGGTAACGGATGGAGTAACCCGGCTGGAGGACCTTTGGGACTCTTATGCTGGGCACATTTTGGACAGGCAGCCACGAATTCCTGAACGTCAGTCCTGAGATGAGGCCACCAGTAGGAGCGCTGAATGAATTTGAGTGTTTTATGACCGCCTGCATGGCCCTTGAAGGAGGAGGAGTGAGCCCATGTAAGAAGTTTTTTGCGAAGGTTTGGTGCAACGAAGATCTTTCCTGGAGGAGGAAGTGGAGAGGTATTAGTTTCTGAAAAAGAGGTGGATTCCAGGATGAATTGCTCTTTTGAATGGTCAGAGGGTTCTTCAGAACTTAGGGAGCGAGATAATGCATCTGCCTTTTTGTTGAGGGAACCTGGTCGGTAGCTAAGTTTAAAGTTAAAACGGGTCAAGAAGAGTGCTCATCTTGCTTGGCGTGGGTTAAGACATCGGGCTGACTGTAGGTACAGGAGGTTCTTGTGATCCGTGGTTACCGAGATTGGATGCTGAGCTCCCTCCAACAAATACCTCCACTCCTCAAAGGCCAATTTAATCGCCAGTAATTCCTGTTCCCCAATAGCGTAATTCTGTTCAGCGGGGGAAAATCTTCGCGAGAAGAATGCACAAGGATGGACCTTCTTGTCCTCGAAGAGCTGGGATAATGCTGCTCCTACTCCTACAGTAGAGGCATCAACCTCCACCAAGAATGGACGGCTGAGATCAGTTTGTCAAAGAACTGGAGCGGTCATGAAGGCCTCCTTTAAAGATGAAAAGGCTTCCAAAGCCTTCGGAGACCACTTGGCAGGATCGTCTCCTTTCCTAATTAATGCGGCTATGGGAGCTATGATAGAAGAATAATTTTGAATGAATCTTCGGTAGAAGTTAGCGAAACCCAGGAAACATTGAACTCCTTTTAGGGTAGCTGGAAGTGCCCAATCCTGAATCGCCTGGACTTTAGCGGGATTCATCTGTAACCACTGCCCTGAAAGAATGTAACCGTGGAATGGAATCGTGGGTACTTCGAAGGTGCACTTCTCTAATTTACAGAATAATTGATTCCTTCGTAAATGAGTTAGCACTTCTCTGACTTGTTCCCGATGGGTCTTCAGATCCCTAGAAAAAATGAGGATGTCATCCAGATACACTACCAAGCAGTCATAGAGGAGGTCTCTGAAGATTTCGTTAACGAACTCTTGAAAGACGGCTGGGGCGTTACATAGGCCAAAAGGCATTACCAGGTATTCGTAATGGCCGTCGCGGGTATTAAATGCCATCTTCCATTCGTCACCTGGGCGAATACGTATAAGATTGTAGGCCCCCCGTAAGTCCAGCTTAGTAAATACAGTAGCTCCTTTAACACGGTCGAACAGTTCTGGAATCAGGGGTAATGGATATCTGTTCTTAATTGTTATGTCATTGAGATCTCTATAGTCAATACAGGGCCGCAAACCCCCATCCTTCTTTTAGACGAAGAAAAACCCCGCCCCGGCCGGAGATGTGGAAGACCTGATGAACCCTTTATCCAAGTTCTCCCGGATATACTCCGACATGGCCTGTGTCTCGGGAAGTGAGAGAGGGTAGATTCGACCTCGGGGAGGAGTCTTACCAGGTAATAGCTCAATGGGACAATCCCAAGTACGATGCAGGGGCAAGGTGTCCGCCCCATGCTTACTGAAAACATCTTGAAAGGCTTTGTATTCCACAGGAAGGCTGGAAGGACTGGAAGAACAGAGAGGTCTTACTGAAGGTAAACAGTTCTGGAAGCAGTCTTGTCCCCAAGAGAGAACATCCATAGCTTGCCAGTCTATGTGGGGATTGTGCCTGATTAACTATGGAAACCCTAGGATCAGTTCATGAGAGGCTTTAGGAATTACAAGGAAAGATATTTTTTCTGAATGAAGAACTCCGACCTTCATTTTGAGAGGGATAGTACGAAAGGATATAATACCCTCAGGGATATAACTTCCATTCACCGCAGTAACAGAAATGGTACGATCCAAAGGAACCATTTGTATTCCAGATCGTTTGACCAGAGCTGATATAATGAAGCTTTTGGCGGCTCCGGAGTCGAGTAGTGCAGGGATGAGAAGAGAAGAAGGGAGCTCCAATTGGGTTAACAAGACAGACTCTTTCTTGGTATGTAATTCTGAGAATTCTACTAGCTTGACCTCTCCAGCACAAGCTAGGAGCGGGTGTTTCCCGGACATAGATTGCAAGTTTTGACAAAGTGATCAGATGCACCACAATACAAGCAGAGGTTCCCTTGTCACCGTCTCTGACGTTCTTCATTGGAGAGGTGGGAGCGATTGATCTGCATGGGTTCTTCCGCAGTTGGTGATGATGGTGTTGGTGGAAAAACAACTCTAGGCTTAGGGCGATCTGACCGCGACCTCTCCATACAGCATTCTCTGCTTCTCAGGTCTAATTTATTGCATAAAGAAATTAATTTATCCAACTTATCAGGTATGTCCTGAGTTGCAAGGTCATCTTTGATCTTTTCGGAGAGACCGCTCCAGAAAGCTGCAATGAGAGCCTCCTCGTTCCAGTTCAGTTCTGAGGAGAGAGTACGAAACTGGATTACGTACTGACTGACCGTACGCGTGCCCTGACGCAGGCGCAGGATCTCCAATGAGGCGGCAAAAGTCCTGCCCGGTTCATCGAAGATTCTTCGAAAGGTGGCCGCGAATTCTGAATAGTTAGACAGGATGGGATCCATCCTCTCCCACAAGGGTGAAGCCCATTCCAACGCTTGCCCGGTAAGTAAAGAAATTATATAAGCTACTTTGGTTCGTGCTGATGGGAAGTTGGCCGACTGTAGTTCGAACTGGATTTCGCATTGGTTAAGAAACCCGCGGCATTGTTTTGGATTCCCATCGAACTTACTGGGAGATGGCAAATGCAACCGTGGAAGTGGTACTGGTACAGGAGGAAGCGGGACCGTAGGTGCTAATGTGGGAGCCGCTGTAGATACTTGAGGGGCCGTCATGGCAGCACAGAGAGAGTCGAGACGTTCGGACATATTCTGCATGAACTGCACAATTTGAGATTGTGTGGCCTCCTGCTTACTTAAGCGAGACCAGATATCTACAGTTGAATCCCCTCCTGAGGACTAATCACCCGTCGAATCCATTGGGCCAGTGCTTACTGTCACGTCTAGCAAAGTTTGAGGATCCGGCATCTGAGACTTGCCCGAGGAGGTAGATGGCTGTGGGTGAACAAGATGAGGGGGTTGGATATAGTTCCTTCGCATGGGACACGGAGCAATGAAGGACGTAGGCGGGGTTGAAAGTTAATAAATAGTATTTATTATGTACAGGGCTGAGGTAGAGAACTGTGGCTGTTGCACGATGGTTAAAGAACGTAGTTGCGGATAAAGAACTGCAGGTTGTGGCTTGAAAGATGAGGTTGTGAATAATGAACTGCGGAACTGTGGATGGTGGTTAAAAGACGTGGCTGGAGGTAAAGAACTGTGGACTGTGATATGAAAGACGAGACTGTAGATGATGAACTGTGGATGGTAGTTGAAGACGTGGTTGGAGACAAGGACTGTGGACTGTGGTTTGGAGGATGAAGCTGAAGATAATCTGCAGGTTGTGGTCAGTGGTACAAAGACGTGGCTGGTGAAGTAGATCTGTGGAGTGTGGCTTGAAAGACGAGGCAGAAGACCCGGGGCCGACTGTGCCCAAAGAGTCTTACTGGACCGGGTTTTCCAGGAGAGCTTCCACAGGCAGTAGCACGTTAGGAACAGCAGGACTGCAGCAGCAATAGGGAACCGACCAAGCAGGAGCAGGAGTAACCAGAATACAACAAGGATCCTGGGAGCACAGGCTAAAGCACCTACAACAGGGTTGTAACTTGTAGCACTGGCATCCCTGTCCTAAACCAGCCCCCTTTTATAGGGAGAGCTTCCCCTGGATTGGCTGGAAGAAACAGGAAACAAGAACTATGCTTAAAACTTGGTCTCCAACATGGCGGCGCCCAGTAATGCAGACCTTTCTGCAAAGCCACATTGCTCACTGCTTCTGGTCTCCCAACAATGGCTCAGCAAGAGTGACCCGCTGTGGCGGCGTCTCGCCGCCACGAGCTGACAACCTCACCGCCCCCACTGCTGCCCACGGTCCCGGCGCAGCAGCCCACCTCCGCCGCTGCCCGCACACCGCCAGAGAAGCCAGCCCCACGGCCCCAGCGTAACGGTAAGACTCCGGATGCTGACACCCCAGTGTACATCCATTTCAACAGCAGTCTCCTATTTATCTAGTAGTCCAGGATGCTGCTCAGGAGCCTTGCACTTCATATACTGCACTGGTGTAGGCCACATTTACACACTTCCCTACAAAGATATCTCCATGCTTGGGTCAGGGCATAGTCCTTTGGTCCCTACAGCAAGGGTATGTTCGAGGGCCCTATCCAGATGGACTGTGACCCCACTTCCTTCTTTCACTGGCTAAGAGCATCTCTCTTGTGTACTCTTGAGGGAAGATCCTCTTAGCCTTCACAAGGCCACTTATCTCAGACCATCATGGTGACTCTTCTTCAGAGAGGGCAGCAACTACCTGCTCTCTATCCTCTACCTCTTCGTGGGCAACTTCAATGTTCTCAGGTGATGGAGCCATCCACCACCCAACAGTCAGGTGTTCCAAGGAATTACTTTCCTCCCAGGTATCTACTACCATTTGCAGCCCATCTGCATGGAGCACCTCCACCAGTTTAAAGGTAACAGTAGGGTGTCTGAGGTGCTTGAACCTGGGTTGACAATTATTCATTCCAGCAGATGAATTGGTGATTCCCTTCCTTGTTGTTGCTGTCTTACCATCTTGTATTTGTGTGGTCCTAAATTCTTTCACCTTCTAGAGTCATTGGACCTGCTTTCCAAGAGAAGCTGCACGTCACCTAGATTCCTGAAAATGAAGGTGGGTGGAGTCAGGTAAGTGCACAGCCACACCACACTCCACATGTCAGGACAGCTTTGCTTCTTTTTAGAACACAGCTATGCTATATGTAAGATACTATACTTGGCATCACTCTGCTCTGAATATTCTTTTCTGTGTTAGCTTAAGTTATGGAAATTAGGGGTTTATTCAGAGATGGACGCAGATCTTGCTTCTGCAGCAAGATCTGCGTCCATCTACTCGCATGCTGGGGGACGCCCATCACAGGGCAAGGCCGCCCAGCATGTGTGTGGCGCCCCCCCATGATGCGCTCGTAATTTAAATAAGATTTTACTTACCGGTAAATCTATTTCTCGTAGTCTGTAGTGGATGCTGGGGACTCCGTAAGGACCATGGGGAATAGACGGGCTCCGCAGGAGACATGGGCACTTTAAGAAAGAATTTAGATTCTGGTGTGCTCTGGCTCCTCCCTCTATGTCCCTCCTCCAGACCTCAGTTAGAGAAACTGTGCCCGGAAGAGCTGACAGTACAAGGAAAGGATTTTGGTAATCCAGGGCAAGATACATACCAGCCACACCAATCACACCGTATAACTTGTGATAAACTTACCCAGTCAACAGTATGAACAACAACAGAGCATCAGTACAACCCTGATGCAACTATAACATAACCCTTATTGCAGCAATAACTATATACAAGCATTGCAGAAGAAGTCCGCACTTGGGACAGGCGCCCAGCAACCACTACGGACTACGAGAAATAGATTTACCGGTAAGTAAAATCTTATTTTCTCTCACGTCCTAGTGGATGCTGGGGACTCCGTAAGGACCATGGGGATTATACCAAAGCTCCCAAACGGGCGGGAGAGTGCGGATGACTCTGCAGCACCGATTGAGCAAACACAAGTTCCTCCTCAGCCAGGGTATCAAACTTATAGAACTTTGCAAAAGTGTTTGAACCTGACCAAGTAGCCGCTTGGCACAGCTGTAATGCCGAGACCCCTCGGGCAGCCGCCCAAGAAGAGCCCACATTCCTAGTGGAATGGGCCTTAACTGATTTTGGCAGCGGCAATCCAGCCGCAGAATGAGCCTGCTGAATCGTGTTACAGATCCAGCGAGCAATAGTTTGCTTTGAAGCAGGCGCCCCAAGCTTGTTGGAAGCATACAGGATAAACAAAGATTCTGTTTTCCTGACCCTAGCCGTTCTGGCTACATAAACCTTCAAAGCCCTGACCACATCAAGTAACTCGGAATCCTCCAAGTTAGTAGTAGCCACAGGCACCACAATAGGTTGGTTTATATGAAAGGATGAAACCACTTTCGGCAGAAATTGTGGGCGGGTCCGCAATTCTGCTCTATCCGCATGGAAAACCAGATAGGGGCTTTTATGTGATAAAGCCGCCAATTCTGACACACGCCTAGCCGAAGCCAAGGCTAGTAGCATGACCACCTTCCACGTGAGATATTTCAATTCCACCGTTTTGAGTGGTTCAAACCAGTGTGATTTCAGGAAACTCAACACCACATTAAGATCCCAAGGTGCCACTGGAGGCACAAAAGGGGGCTGAATATGCAGCACTCCCTTTACAAATGTCTGAACTTCAGGTAGAGAAGCCAGTACTTTTTGAAAGAAAATGGATAGGGCCGAAATCTGTCCCTTAATGGAACCCAATTTTAGGCCCAAAGTCACTCCCGACTGTAGGAAGTGAAGGAAACGGCCCAGCTGGAATTCCTCCGTAGGGGCATTCCTGGCCTCACACCAAGCAACATATTTTCGCCATATACGGTGATAATGTTGAGCCGTCACGTCCTTCCTAGCCTTTATCAGCGTAGGAATGACCTCATCCGGAATGCCTTTTTCTGCTAGGATCCGGCGTTCAACCGCCATGCCGTCAAACGCAGCCGCGGTAAGTCTTGGAACAGACAGGGCCCCTGTTGCAACAAGTCCTGTCTTAGAGGCAGAGGCCACGGGTTCTCTGTGAGCATTTCTTGCAGATCTGGATACCAAGTCCTTCTTGGCCAATCCGGAACAATGAGTATTGTTCTCACTCCTCTTTTTCTTATGATTCTCAGCACCTTGGGTATGAGAGGAAGAGGAGGAAATACATAGACCGACTGGAACACCCACGGTGTCACCAGTACGTCCACAGCTATCGCCTGAGGGTCTCTTGACCTGGCGCAATACCTCTGTAGCTTTTTGTTGAGGCGGGATGCCATCATGTCCACCTGTGGCAGTTCCCACCGACTTGCAATCTGCGTGAAGACTTCTTGATGAAGTCCCCACTCTCCCGGGTGGAGGTCGTGCCTGCTGAGGAAGTCTGCTTCCCAGTTGTCCACTCCCGGGATGAACACTGCTGACAGTGCGCTTACATGATTCTCCGCCCAGCAAAGAATTCTGGTGGCTTCCACCATCGCCACCCTGCTCCTTGTGCCGCCTTGCCGGTTTACATGAGCCACAGCGGTGATGTTGTCTGACTGAATCAGAACCGGTTGGTCGCGAAGCAGGGTCTCCGCTTGACGTAGGGCATTGTATATGGCCCTTAGTTCCAGGATGTTGATGTGAAGGCAAGTCTCCTGACTTGACCACAGACCTTGGAAATTTCTTCCCAGTGTGACTGCCCCCCACCCTCGGAGGCTTGCATCCGAGGTCACCAGGACCCAGTCCTGAATGCCGAATCTGCGGCCCTCGAGAAGGTGAGCACTCTGCAGCCACCACAGGAGAGACACCCTGGCCCTGGGGGATAGGGTGATTAACCGATGCATCTGAAGATGTGATCCGGACCATTTGTCCAGTAAGTCCCATTGAAAGGTCCTCGCATGGAACCTGCCGAAGGGAATGGCCTCGTATGATGCCACCATCTTTCCCAGGACTCGAGTGCAGTGATGCACTGCACCTGTTTTGGTTTTAATAGGTTTCTGACCAGTGTCATGAGTTCCTGAGCTTTCTCTATCGGGAGATAAACCCTTTTCTGGTCTGTGTCCAGAATCATGCCCAGGAAAGGCAGACGAGTCGTAGGAATCAACTGCGACTTTGGAATATTTAGAATCCAGCCGTGTTGCCGTAACACTTCCAGAAAACGTGCTACGCTGATCAGCAACTGCTCTCTTGACCTCGCTTTTATGAGGAGATCGTCCAAGTATGGGACAATTGTGACCCCTTGCTTCCGCAGGAGTACCATAATTTCCGCCATTACCTTGGTAAATATTCTCGGTGCCGTGGAGAGGCCAAACGGCAACGTCTGAAATTGGTAATGACAATCCTGTACCACAAATCTGAGGTACGCCTGATGAGGTGAATAAATGGGGACATGAAGGTATGCATCCTTTATGTCCAGAGACACCATAAAATCCCCCCCTTCCAGGCTTGCGATGACCGCTCTGAGCGATTCCATCTTGAACTTGAACCTTTTCAGGTATATGTTCAGGGATTTTAAATTCAATATGGGTCTGACCGAACCGTCCAGTTTCGGTACTACAAATATGGTCGAATAATAACCCCTTCCTTGTTGAAGGAGGGGAACCTTGACCACCACCTGTTGAAGATACAATTTGTGAATTGCAGTTAACACTATATCCCTCTCGAGGGGGGAAGCTGGCAGGGCCGATTTGAGGTATCGGTGAGGGGGCATCTCTTCGAATTCCAGCTTGTATCCCTGAGACACAATATCTATTGCCCAGGGATCCAACTGGTAGTGAACCCACTTGTGGCTGAAATTTCGGAGACGCGCCCCCACCGGGCCTAGCTCCGCCTGTGGAGCCCTAGCGTCATGCGGTGGATTTTGTGGAAGCCGGGGAGGACTTCTGTTCCTGGGAACTAGCTGTGTTGTGCAGCTTCTTTCCTCTGCCCCTTCCCCTGGCAAGAAAGGATGCACCTCGGACTTTCTTGCTTTTCTTTGATGGAAAGGACTGCATTTGGTAATACGGTGCTTTCTTAGGTTGTGAGGAAACATATGGCAAAAAATTTGACTTTCCAGCAGTAGCTGTGGAGACCAGGTCCGAGAGACCCTCCCCAAACAATTCCTCACCCTTGTAAGGTAAAACCTCCATGTGCCTTTTTTTTTTGTATAATCTGTTTTTAATTAAGGAAAATTTAAAGATTACATCCAAATAAACACAAGAGCTTCAAGACTCATAATTAACATCAATTGCATATTAGCCATAGGAAGCAGGATAACTTGCCGCCCTGCACAACTAGTATCATAGTAACAGCAGACCATGACAGGGTGGTCAATGGAATCATCACAATGCCTGCTAATTATTATTTGTCAGAACAGCGAATGTAATCATAGTAACAAAAGTAACAAAATGTAAAAACTATAGGAAAGAGTAAGATATGAAGAGATAGAGAGAGTAAAAGAAAAATATAGTGTGACCAAGCCCGGGGGGGGGTCGTCCCATGTGCCTTTTTGAGTCGGCATCACCTGTCCATTGCCGAGTCCACAGGACCCTTCTGGCAGAAATCGACATAGCTTTTATTCTAGAACCCAGCGTAACCTGTCCGTTGGCGGGAAAGGATATGCCATAAGAATCCGTTTGGAAATCTGCAGTTTTTTTATCTGGAGATTCTCAAGCCTTTTCACATAACTCATTTAGCTCGTGTGAAGGGGGAAAGGTCACCTCCTGCCTCTTTTCCCAATACATATGAACCCTCTTGTCAGGGACTGGGGTTTCCTCTGTGATGTGCAACACATCCTTAATTGCTATAATTATATAACGGATGGATTTAGCCAATTTTGGCTGTAACTTTGCATCATCGTAATCGACACTGGAATCAGAATCCATGTCGGTATCTGTGTCAACAATTTTGGATAGTGGGCGCTTCTGAGACCCTGACGGCCTCTGCGACATAGGATCAGGCACGGGCTGAGACCCTGACTGTCCTAAGGCTTCAGCTTTTTCCAACCTTTTATGCAAGGAATTAACATTATCATTTAAAACCTTCCACATATCCACCCAATTACGTGTCGGCGCCGTTGGCAGAGACACCACATTCATTTGCTCCCGTTCTGTTTCACCATAGCCTTCCTCGTCAAACATGTCGACACAAGCGTACCGACACACCACACACACACAGGGAATGCCCTTTTTGAAGATAGTTCTCCCACAAGGCCCTTTGGAGAGACAGAGAGAGAGTATGCAGGCACACACCCCAGCGCTATAAACCCAGGAATAACACAGTAACTTAATGTTAACCCAGTAGCCGCTGTTTATATTGATTTTTGCGCCTAATTATGTGCTCCCCCTCTCTTTTTACCCTCTTCTACCGTGTATCTGCAGGGGAGAGCCTGGGGAGCTTCCTCTCAGCGGAGCTGTGGAGAAAAAATGGCGCAGGTGAGTGCTGAGGAAGAAGCCCCACCCCCTCAGCGGCGGGCTTCTGTCCCGCTTCAATGTACAATTTTTGGCGGGGGCTCATACATATATACAGTGCCCAACTGTATATATGCTAAACTTTTGCCACAGAGGTCCCAATTGCTGCCCAGGGCGCCCCCCCCCCCCCTGCGCCCTGCACCCTTACAGTGACCGGAGTATGTGAGGTGTGTGTGGGAGCAATGGCGCACAGCTGCAGTGAAGACCGGAGTCTTCTGCCGCCGATTTCGAAGTCTTCTTGCTTCTCATGCTCACCCGGCTTCTGTCTTCCGGCTCTGCGAGGGGGGCGGCGGCGCGGCTCTGGGATCGGACGACGAGGGTGAGATCCTGTGTACGATCCCTCTGGAGCTAATGGTGTTCAGTAGCCTAAGAAGCAGGACCTATCTTCAGAGAGTAGGGCTGCTTCTCTCCCCTCTGTCCCACGATGCAGGGAGTCTGTTGCCAGCAGAGCTCCCTGAAAATAAAAAACCTAACAAAATACAGGAGAGCTCACTGAACAGCACCCAGCTCGTCCGGGCACAGATTCAAACTGAGGTCTGGAGGAGGGACATAGAGGGAGGAGCCAGAGCACACCAGAATCTAAATTCTTTCTTAAAGTGCCCATGTCTCCTGCGGAGCCCGTCTATTCCCGATGGTCCTTACGGAGTCCCCAGCATCCACTAGGACGTTAGAGAAATTATGAATACATTGATTTGAGGTCAACCCCAAATGTTGCAATTTTTTTCTTGGAGCGGCTGCGTGTGATGTCATGTGAAAACAAGACACGCCTTCATTGTCTGGACCATGCCCACAAAATGCTGTGTCGACACCCCCTTGACAGCCACCTCTGTCAATCACCTTGCAGCCGCATCCTTCCAAGATGTGGCCGCATGGTGAAGGAACACGCATACGCATTATGGAAAGTCCGCATGCACAGCCCTGATGGACGTAGACATTGCATGCGAATGCAGTGGCTGCATTCATCTCTGAATAAGGCCCTTAGCACATAGAGTCCATAATTTTTTTTTATAACATATCTTAAACATGGCCATACTTTTGTTCTACTAATAATAAGATTTATGTCCCTTCATGAAACAATGGTGGATTTGTGATATAAACAATAGCAAGTGCATTGGAAACAATATTTGTTACAAACGTATAATAAACTTTAACAAAAAGGGGTAATCTGCGCACTGCGGTAATTAGATCTAGCTGTTCGGGATGTGCTGCTAGTTGAAAGGGTGTCCTGACCCTTTATTTAACAATGTGACAAATGGCTGGTTAACATAACTGCACTCATCCCCTACAGCAGTGTCTGCTTCTGAATGTTTATGCAGATGGTGTAGTGAAGGGTAGCTTATTGAGTACACTGGGTGGTGGTTAATCAAAACATATGTTTTAATGCAATTAAAGTACACTTAGATGGGTGAATTAAATAAACTGAAATGCAAAAATAAAATAAAATAAACTGAAATGCAAAAATAAATGTAAATTATATGATAAAAATGTAAACGTGAGTATTTGCAGTAATTTCCTCATGATGCTCTGTCCTTATACCAACATAGCTTAAGATAAGTCCCTTGTGGTAAATTTAATTGCATGCAGCAAGAATTAAATGTCAGAGTAACTAATAGTAACTCTCTTTTGAGTCTCTGATGTTTGTAAGTTAGATGAGCGTCCTTGTCCTAAACGGGGCACTAGCCCCTCCCCGCCAGGATTCCGGCGTCGGTATGCTGCCGGGATCCCGGCGTCGGTAAGCTGACCGCCGGTCAGCAGTACTACACCCGGTGGCTATATGTGCCTCTTTATACTTATGCTCAGCAGGAGTTTGTGGGTTTGACAATGGAGTCAGAAGCCAGGCGCAACAGCCATAGCCTAAATAACCTTTTTTGGTGAAAGGGGAACAAATTAGAACAATATAGTTACAATTACTATTAGCTGTATTAGCACACACTGATATCTTACACAACAACCATCCCTCTGGCATTTGTACCACAAGAATTTTTGCATACAGGGATGAATTGCTGAGGATGTAGGCATCATGGGATGATCCAGGATAGCCAGTTATAACACTCAATTCATTATATCATCCACCAAATTGCCCAATATTGTGCTCTGGTGCTATCTATTGCACATTCACGGAATAAGTATGATATCTATAAGTATAAATATGTGCACTATTCAACTCATGAAGCTGCTGATGGTGGTCTAATTGATCCATCCAGAGTTATCTCATGTGGTGATTTGCATTGAGCAGGTAGGTGCACAACATCCCATAACCTTAGACCAAAAAAAAAAAAATGGATTTGCAGCATATTCTCCTTCCATCTTCACCTGGGGGTGGTGGTGTGTAAGCTCTTGGCCATGGCCTATGCCTCCCGAGGGCTTCCAGCATCTTCTTTCATCTTCACATGGGGGGAAGTGGCCTGTAAGCTCTTTTGCATGAACGCTGCCTCCCCAGGGTCTCCGACATCTTCAGAAGCTCTTATTTGCTATATATAGGTCTATTGCTGCATGGGTAAGGGGTGTGGCCACAGAATAGTACCAATTCAGATTACACTGCAGAGTATTGTCCATTATTCACATTACACAGCACAGTATTGTTCGTTATTCACATTACACCACGTAGTATTGTCCGTTATTCACATTACACCGCACAGTAGTGTCCGTTATTCACATTACACCACACAGTAGTACCCTTTATACACTTTACTCTACACAGTAGAGCCCCTTATACAGGTTATGCCACAAAGTAGAGCCCCTTATACACTTTACACCACACAGTAAAAATACTTATACATGTTACACAACACAGTAGAGCAGCTTATGCATGTTATGCCGCAGTAGAGCTGCTTAAACACATTACACCACAGTAGAGTCGCTTATCTATATTAAACTACAGTAGAGCCGCTTATACAGGTTATGCCACAGTAGATCCGTTTACATACGTTACACCACAGTAGAGCTACTTATACAGTTATGCCACAGTAGAGCCGCTTATTCAGATTATGCCATAGTAGATCTGCTTATATACGTTACACAACAGTAGAGCTGCTTATACACATTACACCACAGTAGAGCCGCTTATACAGTTATGCCACAGTAGAACCACTTATGCAGATATGTCACTGTAGAGCCACTTATACACATTACACCACAGTAGAGCCTCTGAAACAATTATGCCACAGTAGAGCCACTTATACACATTACATCACAGTAGAGCCACATATACAGATTATGCCACAGTAGAGCTGCTTATACACATTACACCACAGTAGTCGCTTATATATGTGACACCACAGTAAAGCCGCTTATACAGGTTATGTCACAGTAGAGCTGCTTATATACATTACACCGCAGTAGAGCCGCTTATACAGTTATGCCACAGTGGAGCCACTTATACAGTTACGCGCCGCATATACATGTTACTCTGCAGCTTCTAATATAGAAAGAGGTGCTGCAGCAGCAGTTGAGGCAAAGAGAGATGCTGCAGCATCAAAGTAGAGAGGGGTGCTGCAAAAGTCAGGACAGAGAGGGGTGCTGCAACAGTCGGGGTGGAAAGAGGTGCTGCAGCAGCTAGGGCAGAAAGAGGTGCAGTATTAGCGGGGGCAGAGAGTGGTGCTGCAGGACAGAAGTAACCCTGCTGCACATCTAGAAGTACACAGTGAGACATATAAAGAAGACGGCAGAGCTCCGGCATGTGCTGGCTGTCAGTGTCTCCCGCTGCCGTCATTGGTCTGCCCTGTACCCTGCCTAGTCCCCAAGTCCAAGTCAGTGTGCCCGCCCTCTGCTTCTCCTCCTGCTCTGCGGCTGCCTGTGCAGCGGCCCGCAGTATAGTGGACGGAGAGGACAGACGAGCAGCACCCTGAGCTTGTGCTCCCCAGAGTCACCTTTACTACACCCCTGTTTACTCTATACGAGATAAAAAAAAAATTCTATAATTGTTCGATTTTTAGTCTCTTTCCTTCAGCATATACTATAGACCAGTTTTTCCCAAACTTGGTCTTTAGAGACTACTAAAAGTTAATATTTTACAGATCTCCTCATTAGAATAAGTGAAATAATTGGCACCACCTGAGAATCTTTTAAAATATGTTAGCCAGTAATGAATACTCCTTGCACCAACAAGGAGATCTGGAAAGCATGCACTGTTACAGATCCCTGAGGACTTACTTTGGGAAACTGTTATAGACCATCTAGAGTGTTAATTAGTAATACTGTATTACATACACTATTCATACTGTACATATACTATTCCGTGTATAAAGAAATCAATACATGTTCAGGGACAGTGCTAGATTCTTCTGCTGCACCTCCAGATTCACAGACTCGCTACAATGTTCTGTATAGCAGGGACTTAGGGCGATATTCAATTGTTATATCGCGCCCGATCTCCTGTCTAAAGTGAGGGAAGATCGTGGGGCGATAGTCCATTGCCTCTTGTTTTCTTGCTTATCGCGCCTATAGCTGCCGGGTTTAAGCTCGTAAAGCAGCTAAACCTGACTAAACTATTGGGCGCGACGCAAAAAAGTCCTGTTTGGGCGCACAAATGGGTCACTTTTTGCACATTTCCGCTCACCACCCTGATGGTTAGTGAGCTGAAATTATTATATTGCGCCCTTCAGCAGAAACATTTAAATATCTGCCAGCGGGTGCGAACGGGTGCGGGAAGGAGGGGAAACATTTGAATCTCATCCTCAGAATGTTGAATGGTACCCACATGCATATGAGGATCACTGGCCCTGTATATGAAGTAATATATACAGTAGACTGCTCTTGTATGAGGCAGACTACAGCTTGTTTTGTGCTGATTATGCCTCTTTTATGGGCTGGCCACACTTGATCACACCCCTGCATTTGCCTATGCTGTTGTATGTATACTTTAAACCATCAGTTACTAAAAGAATGGTGGTTTCCGGTCAATTATTACCCTGACTAAACTATTTAAAGGAAACTAAACAGATATTGATATGGCTGTTGCACAGATCAGATCTGCTCAATGTTACGCCTGTGCTCTTTGAATAAATGTTGGGAGGACACATAAGTTGACAAAGGACCTTCAATTCCTAATTCCAGTCCTTCATTTTTCACCTTGAAATATAAATTGTAAATGTACCTTGCATCTTAACAATTGAAAAAACGCACAATGAGATAGTTGGCTTTGGCTTGTAGACAGTAATCTAAGCTTTGAGGTCTACCTGGTAAATAGAAGAAGACTTCTCTGTTAATTTTCATTAGTTTTCCCCTGTCTCTGTCTAATTTACTCCGTATGAACTTTGGACCTCAAATCACATTCTCCAATTTGCTTTTGTACAAAAGGAAACCTACCACTATGCACAATATTTATCTATGGTCTACTCCCTTTCACCTCTCCCTGATTCTGTTATCTTAAATATGTAACTCAGGTTTATCCACCCTTAGTAATTGAACTCAAATTAATTAAATAAATGTGTTTTACATTTCTGCTACCTCAGTTTAGTGTTTTTCTGTCTGGACTATGTGAAGAAAAACGTGTTTAGTCATCTTGTTTTATCTAATATGCCCTAATAATGCACCTTAGTTGGTAGGGTGATTGTAAATGGTTTCAGACAGATTCAGAGATGGACGCTATTCGACACAGCAGTGGTATCTTTGTACACAGTGGTTGTGCTAACATATACTGTACAAGTGCTGCAGGAGGCGTCTTGTGTGCATAGAGGCTCCTGATGGCTTCTCTGATCAGCTGCTGTGTCCAAAGACACAGCATTGGATCACTCCATGAGAACATTGGGCATCTGAGTAATCCTCAGGTTACTCAGGATGTCTGGTGTAATAATTATGCAGAAGGGCCAGGCCTTGGAATGCTTAAAAAAATGCTCATCATCGCTGGCCCCACCCCGACCCAAAACAGCTGTAGCATGTCAGACATGCTGTGGCTTAGAGGACACTGTGACCACCATTGCATCCAATGATCTGCACATGCTCAGTACAGGTCCTGCGCATGTGCAGATCAAGAACCATTGGGTTTACATACATCTCTGAATCAGCCCATTGATGGATTTATTGGGCCTGATTCAGTTACTGTATGGGCAAATCAAAAAAGGAAGCAACTGGCACCTTAGCAAAACCATGCAGCTCTGCAGGGGGGGGGGGGGGGGGGGGGGTCAAAATTAAAATGTGGTGGACGATTTAGAGTTGCCAGGTACAAGAAAAAGCAGGGTTAGGTTTCCGTGACCGACCGTCGGTCACCATACCGACATTGGGGTGGGGGGGGGGCGCGAGCGCAACAAAGACCCTTGCGAGCTTGCTGCACTCGCCATGCTGCGGGCTTGGTGGCTCGCTGCGCTTGCCACAGGTTCTATTCCCACGAGTGGGAATAGTTCCTGTTAGTCGGCATGCCGACTGTCGGGATTGTTATG
The DNA here is from genome assembly GCF_028390025.1 of Pseudophryne corroboree. Taxonomy (NCBI): domain Eukaryota; kingdom Metazoa; phylum Chordata; class Amphibia; order Anura; family Myobatrachidae; genus Pseudophryne; species Pseudophryne corroboree. The sequence goes on from NC_086451.1 coordinate 241,418,396, forward strand.
GGATAGTATCCCGGCATCGGTATTGTGACCAGTGGTCTCCTGACTGCCGGTCATATAACTACATCCCGAAAAAGCCTACATCCCGACACTGTTTTCCATGCATGTAAAAAAATAAATACATTTACACCCCTTATATTTAGGGATGAGCGGGTTCAGTTCCCTGAGAACCGAACCCTACCGAACATCACATCCCGAGCCCGGATCCCAGTCCGGCTCAGGTTTTCCCGCCAGACTCGGAAACCAGAAAGAGGCAAAACGTCATAATTCTGCTGTCGGATTCTCGCGGGTTTTGTATCCCATATAAGGAGCCGCACATCGCCACCAATTTCACTCCAGTCCTGGAGAGTGTAGCAAGAGGATGTGTCTCCTCAGTGTCTGTGCGGGAAAGTGGTGTGGCGCGTGGGATGGCGAGCTGCTCTTTTACATCATTCCAGTGCTGTCTTGTGCTGCATCAGTCCAGAGGTGGTGTCTTGTACTGCATCGTTCCAGTCACAGTGATGGTGTCCTCTGCTACCATAAATCCAGTGCTTCTGTATAAATCCAGTCTAGTACAGTGGTGCTGTCTTGTGCTGCATCAGTCCAGTGGTGGTGTCCTGTGCTGCCATAAGTCCAGTGGTGGTGTCCTGTGCTGCCATAAGTCCAGTGGTGCTGCTGTATAAGTCCAGTGCAGTGGTGCTGTCTTGTGCTGCATCAGTCCAGTGGTGGTGTCCTGTGCTGCCATAAGTCCAGTGGTGGTGCTGTATAAGTCCAGGGGTACTGCCATATAAGTCCAGTCCAGTGGTGTAGCTGTATAGGTCAGGGCTGTTTCTAGCCAATTTGGCTCCCAGTGCGAGATTTAAAAATGCGCTCCCCCATGACATAAAAAAATCCCCCCCCCCCCCCCCAAAACACCAAGATAAAAAAAAAATGTGCGCACTCCCGGCAAGGGGGTGTGGCCTCATCTAAATGGGTGTGGCCTCATATAAATGGGCATGGCCTCGTCTGAAAAGACTACCTCACAATCCAGTTTTTGACCCTGCTCCAACAGATCACAACCACCACAGGAAAAAAAAATTCTACCATAATAAGCCCCACACAGTAATGCCCCCTGCACCATATTATGCCACACACCGCAATGCCCTTGATACATTAAATCCCCACACTACGGTAGGCAAAAGTCCCCATTTCACACATTACGGCAGGTGTCCCCATTTTACACATTGAGAGAGAGAGAGAATACTTACAGAGGCAATTACCACTCTTCGGTCCGCCTCACCAGTCGGTCCTCGTGCCGGCCTTTCCCTCTTCCTAACTTGGATCCCCCTCTGTACTCCGCTCGGGGGGGGGGTGGTTTCGCGGAGTGACGGGGTTGCGTCGTGATGTAACGACGCAACCGCGTCATTCCGTGAAACTCTGCCCCCCGAGCGGGTTACTCTGGGAGAAATAGGAGGGGAAACAGGGAGCCACAGTTAGTGCCACGGCGGGCGCCCAGTGCGGTTGCACTGCTCGCCTGCCCCAAGAAACGGCCCTGGTATAGGTCCAGGGGTATTGCTGTATAAGTCCAGGGGTACTGCTGTATAAGTCCAGTAGTGCTGCTGTATAAGTCAACGGCAGTGACATAACTACTGCCCCCGCAGCCGCAGTGGCTTGGAGGCGCAGGGCTGCGGAGGCACCGCCGCCACTGATTGCTGCTGTGAGTTTTGGGAAGGAGCCGGAGGGCACAGCGCGCGCCTCTTCTGTGTGTCCCTCCTGGGTCTCCAGCGGTGGTGGCAGCGGCATGTCTGTTAAATGAAGTGCCGGTTTGTGAGCCAATCAGAGGTGGGCCGGTGTGTAACTGGCACTGGGAGGTATATTTGTCACTGGGGGTATATGTGTAACTGGCACTGGGGGGGCATATTTGGCACTGGGGGTATATGTGTAACTGGCACTGGGGGGGCATATTTGGCACTGGGGGTATATGTGTATGTGGCACTGGGGGGGCATATTTGGCACTGGAGGCATATGTGTTTCTGACACTATGGGGCATATTTTTATCTGGCACTGTGGGGGAATATCGGGCACTGGGGGCATATGTGGCACTGGGAGCATAGCCCTAGCAACAAGCATTACCCCCTGGTAACAAGCACAACACCCAGCTCATGAAATCCCTGGCAGCAAGCATTACCCCCTAGCAACGAGCATGACACCCAGTGCATGAAACCCCTGGCAATTAATTTTACCCCCTGGCAACAAGCTTGAAACCCAGCACATGATACTTCTGGCAACAAGCATATCACCTAGCGTATGAAACCCCTGGCAACGAGCATGACACCCTGAGCATGAAAACTCCTGGCACTGTGCATGAAACCAAGAGTATATGTGTATATGGGGGTATATGTGTATATGGGGGTATATGTGTATCTGGCACTGGGGGGGCATATTTGGCACTGGAGGCATATGTGTTTCTGACACTATGGGGCATATTTTTATCTGGCACTGTGGGGGAATATCGGGCACTGGGGGCATATGTGGCACTGGGAGCACAGCCCTAGCACCGTGCATGGAACCAAGAGCATGAAACCCCTAGCAACGAGCAGGTAATTTCAAAGTAATTAGAAGCCTTACTGCTTAATGTGTACTGGGCATTGCGGTGTGTGGCATAATGTATCATGGACATTGCGGTGTGGGTCATAATGTGTCACAGGCATTACGGTGTGTGGTATACTATATCATGGGCATTGTGGTATGTGGTATAATGTCTCATGGGCATTGCAGAGTGTGACATAATGTATAACGGGCATTGCAGTGTGTGGCATAATGTATCACATACATTGAAGTGTGTGGCATAATGTATCACGGACATTGCGGTGTGTGTCATAATGTGTCACAAGCATTGTATGTGCTATAATGTATCAGGGGCACTGCAGTGTGTAGCATAATGTATAACGGGCATTGCGATGCGTAGCATAATGTGTCACAGGCATTACAGTGTGGCATAATGTGTCAGGGGCATTACGGTGTGTGGCATATTGTGTCATGGCCATTATTGTGTGTGGCATAATGTCTAAGGGCCATTGCAGTATGTGGCATAATGTATACTGGGCATTACTATAAGGAGGAAAAATGACAAATAATGTAAGGGGCATGAATCAGGATTATTATTTTTCCTGTGGTGGCCAACTTCTGGGCATGCAGGTTGCAAAACTTGGGTATAAGGTAGTCTTTTCCTGCAATGCCATGCCCCTTTATGCAAAGCCATGTCCATTTCAGCAAGGCCATGCCCCCTTTTTGCGGCATGCGCCAATTCATAACTTTACTTGTGGCAATTATGGGGGAGGGGGGCGCCAGAGAGTGTTTTGGCTTGGGGAGAAAAATTTCTAGTTATGCCACTGGTCAATGGGTACTGCCATATAAGTTCAGGGGTACTGCTGTATAAGTCCAGTCCAGTCCAGTGGTGCAGCCATATAAGTAAAGGGGTACTGCCGTATAAGTCCAGGGGTACTGCCGTATAAGTCCAGTCCAGTGGTGCAGCCATATAAATCCAGTGGTACTGCCGTATAAATCCAGTGGTACTGCCGTATGAATCCAGTGGTACTGCCGTATAAGTCCAGGGGTACTACCATATAAGTCCAGGGGTACTGCCGTATAAGTCCAGTAAAGTGGTGCAGCCGTATAAGTCCAGGGATACTGCTGTATAAGTCATGGGGTACTGCCCTAAAAGGCCAGGGGCACTGCCCTAAAAGTCCTGGGGTACTGCCGTATAAGTCCTGGGGTACTGCCGTATAAGTCCTGGGGTACTGCCGTATAAGTCCGGGGTACTGCCGTATAAGTCCAGTGGTGCTGTCGTATAAGTCCAGTCCAGTCCAGTGGTACTGCCGTATCAGTCCAGTGGTACTGCCGTATAAGTCCAGTGGTACTTCCGTATAAGTCCAGTGGTACTTCCGTATAAGTCCAGGGGTACTGCCGTATAAGTCCAGGGGTACTGCTGTATAAGTCCATCAATATTGTGCATGCATTACATCTGGGCAAATTCCAGCATGTCCCATGTTTTGCACACACAATTAATTTGTTAATGCAGATTTTTTTTAAAAATGAGAGGCGTGCAAGAGATGCTGTCGGTGGCCCGAAAAATTGCGGACCACTTTTGACATTCAGCCACTGTGTGCCACTCTTAGATGGGCCAGGTGTTTGTGCCGCACACTTGTGTCGCTTAGCACAGTCATCCAGCTACCTCATTGCACCTCTTTTTCTTCTTTGCATGATGAGCTGTTTGGGGCCTAGTTTTTAAAAGTGCCATCCTGTCTGAAACTGCAGTGCCTCTCCTAGATGGGCCAGGTGTTTGTGCCGCACACTTGTGTCACTTAGCAAAGTCATCCAGCTACCTCATTGCACCTCTTTTTCTTCTTTGCATGATGAGCTGTTTGGGGCCTAGTTTTTAAAAGTGCCATCCTGTCTGAAACTGCAGTGCCTCTCCTAGATGGGCCAGGTGTTTGTGCCGCACACTTGTGTCACTTAGCAAAGTCATCCAGCTACCTCATTGCACCTCTTTTTCTTCTTTGCATGATGAGCTGTTTGGGGCCTAATATTTTGCCATCCTGTCATCCAGCTACCTCGGTGCAACCTTTTGGCCTAAAATCAATATTGTGAGGTGTGAGGTGTTCAGAATAGACTGGAAATGAGTGGAAATTAATGTTATTGAGGTTAATAATACCGTAGGAGCAAAATTACCCCCAAATTCTGTGATTTTAGCTGTTTGTGTTTTTTTTGTTCTTGCTACCAATGTGCATTACTTACACTTGTCTGTATTGAAGCGCATTCTCCATTTGGCTGCCCATGCTTCTAGTTTAACTAAGTCGTTCTGAAGAGACTCAGCATCCCCCTCCGTATTTATAACCTTACACAATTTGGTATCATCTGCAAAAGTTGACACAATGCTCTCTAGATCAACTTCTAGATCGTGAATGAAAATGTTGAACAATAGTGGTCCAAAGTGGTGAAAGGTGCCAACCCATACTTGTCTACCTTTATTTTCTCCCCTACTAGGGAAGCCACAAGGGAAGACATAGCTGACTGCAGATGGAGGTGCCATTTGCCCCGCTGCCACACAGTGTAACGATGCAGATCGTGGGTATTATGGAATCACATCATACAGACCCCACCCCCTACCCATAGATACAGGAGTCGCAGCATTATGCCCCCATCCTAAACTTTTCACTAAGAAGTGGGCGGACACCAGTGCAATCAGCATATGAAGTTGGTCACACATTGGGTCGGGATCCCAGCGCACAAGATACCGGCACTGGCATCCTGACACATGATAGAATACCGACTCCGAAATTCTGAAAGGGGACAGAACACTGATACCAGAATCCCGAACGTTGGGATCCCGATCGTCAACACAGCGGCCAGGGTAAGTACTACACAGCGGATGGGTGGGTTAGTTTAGGCAACCCTCAGGAGACTCAGGGTGTGTGGGGGAAGGGATGGTTAGGTTTAGGGAGCTGGGAGTGGGGGTTAGGTTTAGTCACCACTTGGGGGGTGGGGGTGGGGGGTTAGGGTTAGACACCTAAAAGGGAGTGTTAGGGTAAGATAAGGGGAGGGTTAGGCTTCTTGATAGCACGTTTACATTTATTTTCCAACCCCATATGAAGTGGTGCCTAGTACCATAGTGCTTGGTCCTATAGGATTGATCAATAGCACCTCTGTAATTACATTCCATGTTGATGTTGCCATGATGTTGGCATCCTTATTTATATGACTCAGCTCACACAAAGGGGCAGATGTATTAAGCCTGGAGAAGTGATAAAGCAGTGATAAAGAAGTGATAAGTGTAAGGTGATAACGCACCAGCCAATCAGCTCCAATATGTAAATTGACAGTTATGAGCCGATTGGCTGGTGTGTTATCACCTTGCAATTATTTATCACTGATTTATCACTTCTTTATGCCTTCTCCAGGCTTAATACATCTGCCCCAAAGTCTATTTGAGGTATAATGCTTCCTGTTTTGATTCTGTTAATGCCATGTACTTGTCCTCGACGGCGGCTGGGGCTACAGTGCTTTCTACTTGACCAGCTTATTGCTAAGCCTGCCAATAGAAATAGATATCCCATATTGGAATATTGGAATGTCGGTCATTCTCCTCTTATCCCCAGTCTGTAACAAAGAATTAATTGTCAAACTTCCAGATTCTGTGAATTCCATCTTCAAGGAAGATGCACCTTTTAAGTATCTAAAGACTCTCTTAACAGCTATCCAATATTGCTTCCCAGGATTATTTGTAAATTGTCTTAAGGGGGGTACACACGGAGCGATAATCTAAGCAATCTGACTAGATTGCTTAGATTTTCAGCAACATCGCTCCGTGTGTAGCCCCCTCAGCGATAGCGATGCGCGGCCCCGCACATCGCTATCGCTGCTGCTAGATTGGCCTGCATGCAGGCCAATCTAGCGGGTCGCTCACTTCACCCGCTGGGTGAAATGAGCGCCCCCGTCTCCCCCCGCACGCTCAGCACAGATCGCGCTGTGCTGAGCGCCGGGAGAGATGTGTGCTGAGCGGTTCGCTCAGCACACATCTCTCCCAAATCGGGCCGTGAGTACTGGCCTTTACTCCGCTTACTGCATGTGTAATATCAGGGAGAGGTCCACCACTTGCATACGTTAAATGCCCAATAGCATTCTGATAAGGAACTTTTCTCATGCTCTCTATTTCCGCTTCTCTTATTGGTGACATGGCTCTTGTTATATTGACGCCTTTGTCAGTGGGAGCATTTATTGGCTTAGCTTCTAACATACTATACTTAGTGAGTATTCATTCAGTATATGTTTGCTGATCAATGGATATGACTCCTTTCTCTAGATCTTGTGAAATTCTCATGTCTAGCAAGTAGTGTGAAGGACCTACTCAGGGCCAAAACTAGGATTTTTGTCACCCAAGCCAAGGCTGTAGTTTGGCACACAACCCCTCCTCCTCCTCCCCCATTTTTAGACATTTTTGCATCACAATTTAATAGAATAAAAGACTTTCTAAAAAAAAAAAAAAAAAATCCTGCCAGGTATCTGGTAATTAAAGTTCAGTAATACACAAAGATATCACCAACAATTCAAATCAATTCCTCCAAGAGGTCAAAACATGTGATGCATATATAGTCAAATAAAGCAAGTATATAAATAATTTTTCATGAGAAATGCCTAAAAGGCTGGAGTATTATATATACAGTACCGAGACTGTGAAATGCCTAAACAGCTGGAGTATTGTATATACAGTCCCGAAACCTGCAAACCTAAATGAAGCTGAGCCTAACTGGCAACACAATATTGAATCACCATTTGCCTTTTCACACAAATGATATCCTGCTGATTGTGCTGCAGAGGTTTATATAATGGGATCACACCTCAGTAGCACAGGACATAAAACAAATAGCACAGAGTTTTAAAAGGTGAGGTAGATCTTGGTGTCCTAATCGTTATTACCGCAGGTCACTAGAGTGACAATATACAGTCTCCATTAGCTTGGTGTGTCACTGGCCAAGCATACTGTGACAGCAGGGGGGTGGAGATGTGCATGCACAGCTTCCTCTGCCAGCCGTAATGCGCTTCTAGGGGCTGCATCTGATGCAGTCCCTAGAAACAGCGGTGGAGGGGGGGAAATGCGCATGTTCAAGTTTCTCGACCAGCCATAATGTTCTGCTAGGGGCTACAGCTGATGCAGTCTCTAGAAACAGCGGTGGGGGGACGGGCATGCGCAGCTTTCCCTGGGAGCCGTGATATTCTTCTAGGGGCTGCAGATAATGCCGTTCCTAGAGCCAGGGGATTGTGCGTATGCATGAGTCTCAGGGTTTTTTTTTCTATTTCTTCTTCTACATGTATCTGAATATGCTGTAGCTTGTATATAGTACATGTGCAAGCCTTGCTTTTTTTTTTTTTTTACAGCATTGATCAGGTGGGCAGCCCCCTCAAGACCTCAGGTAGGAACTGCCTCTGTGCTGAACAATTGCTTTATATCTGTGTAGTGCTGTTCCTGGCATGCTAGTAACAGATCATGCACATCAATAATACAAGCTTAGATGTGTTTATGGTAGAGACAGTGATTTTCCTACTGTGCATGCATGAAATGCCAGGAAAATGGACGCTGCACCATTTTCCTGGTGACTTGTGCAGCACTGCTGCGCTGACATGGGACCCTGGAGAGGCAAGTATTCAAGAAATTGGAGCACGGTGTGTGGTGTGGGCACTAATTTTTTTGGTAAGCGGATATAGATTTTAGCCCCCATTGGTGTAATAAACCCTTATACAATAACTGTCATTTGTGTCTGAAATGTCGGGAGCACAGGTAATAATGTAACAATGACACAAGACAACCCAAATAGTATAATAATAATAATAATACAAAACATATGATTTACATGAAAAAAACCCACTCATAGGCTCCTATGGGAAAATTATAGAACAAAAATATATTTGAAAAAAAACCCATATTTGATTCTTAGGTTTTTGTAAGGTTATTTATATGCTTATACCAAGTATGTTTAAATTGCTCTACTGTCTTAGCCTTTACCACCTCTAATGTGTAGCTATTCCACTTATCCACTATCCTTTCGGTATCAGTTCTAGATCTTGTGGAGCTCAGGGCGACAGTTTCCTTTGGTGCCCCTCCCTATTCAAAACAGGGACAGTGTGCCCAGGGTACAGACCAAAAGTCTAGGGGCGTAGCTGCAGCATAGTACCAATTCATATTGCACTGCACAGTAGTGTCTGTTAGTTACAATACACCACACATTAGTACTCTTTATACACGTTACATCTAGAGATGAGCGGGTTCGGTTCCTCGGAATCCGAACCCCCCCGAACTTCACCCATTTAACACGGGTCCGAGGCATACTCAGATTCTCCCGTATGGCTCGGTTAACCCGAGCGCGCCCGAACGTCATCATCCCGCTGTCGGATTCTCGCGAGATTCGGATTCTATATAAGGAGCCGCGCGTCGCTGCCATTTTTCACTCGTGCATTGGAAATGATAGTGAGAGGACGTGGCTGGCGTCCTCTCACTTTGTTTTAGGGGGCTGCATATCTTTATTCTGGGGACCAGCAGTATTATAGGAGGAGTACAGTGCAGAGTTTTGCTGACCAGTGACCACCAGTATTATACGTTGTCTGCCTGAAAAACGCTCCATATCTGTGCTCAGTGTGCTGCATATATCTGTGCTCACACTGCTTTATTGTGGGGACTGGGGACCAGCAGTATTATATAGGAGGAGAACAGTGCAGAGTTTTGCTGACCAGTGACCACCAGTATACGTTGTCTGCCTGAAAAAAGCTCCATATCTGTGCTCAGTGTGCTGCATATATCTGTGCTCACACTGCTTTATTGTGGGGACTGGGGACCAGCAGTATTATATAGGAGGAGTACAGTGCAGAGTTTTGCTGACCAGTGACCACCAGTATACGTTGTCTGCCTGAAAAACGCTCCATATCTGTGCTCAGTGTGCTGCATATATCTGTGCTCACACTGCTTTATTGTGGGGACTGGGGACCAGCAGTATTATATAGGAGGAGTACAGTGCAGAGTTTTGCTGACCAGTGACCACCAGTATTATACGTTCTCTGCCTGAAAAACGCTCCATATCTGTGCTGCATTGTAGTATTTAGTAGGAGTACAGTGCATAATTTTGCTGACCACCAGCATATAATATATAGGAGTACGGTACAGAAGGCCACTGCTCTACCTACCTCTGTGTCGTCAAGTATACTATCCATCCATACCTGTGGTGCATTTCAGTTTTGCACAGTTTGCTGACCACCAGTATATAATATATAGCAGTACGGTACAGTAGGCCACTGCTCTACCTACCTCTGTGTCGTCAAGTATACTATCCATCCATACCTGTGGTGCATTTCAGTTTTGCACAGTTTGCTGACCACCAGTATATAATATATAGCAGTATGGTACAGTAGGCCACTGCTCTACCTACCTCTGTGTCGTCAAGTATACTATCCATCCATACCTGTGGTGCATTTCAGTTTTGCACAGTTTGCTGACCACCAGTATATAATATATAGCAGTACGGTACAGTAGGCCACTGCTCTACCTACCTCTGTGTCGTCAAGTATACTATCCATCCATACCTGTGGTGCATTTCAGTTTTGCACAGTTTGCTGACCACCAGTATATAATATATAGCAGTACGGTACAGTAGGCCACTGCTCTACCTACCTCTGTGTCGTCAAGTATACTATCCATACCTGTGGTGCATTTCAGTTGTGCGCAGTATATATAGTAGTAGGCCATTGCTATTGATACTGGCATATAATTCCACACATTAAAAAATGGAGAACAAAAATGTGGAGGGTAAAATAGGGAAAGATCAAGATCCACTTCCACTTCGTGCTGAAGCTGCTGCCACTAGTCATGGCCGAGACGATGAAATGCCATCAACGTCGTCTGCCAAGGCCGATGCCCAATGTCATAGTAGAGAGCATGTAAAATCCAAAAAACAAAAGTTCAGTAAAATGACCCAAAAATCAAAATTAAAAGCGTCTGAGGAGAAGCGTAAACTTGCCAATGTGCCATTTACGACATGGAGTGGCAAGGAACGACTGAGGCCCTGGCCTATGTTCATGGCTAGTGGTTCAGCTTCACATGAGGATGGAAGCACTCATCCTCTCGCTAGAAAACTGCAGTGCCACTCCTAGATGGTGCCAGGTGTTTGTGTCGGCCACTTGGGTCGCTTAGCTTAGTCACACAGCTACCTCATTGCGCCTCTTTTTTTCTTTGCTTCATGTGCTGTTTGGGGACTATTTTTTTGAAGTGCCATCCTGCCTGACACTGCAGTGCCACTCCTAGATAGTCCAGGTGTTTGTGTCGGCCACTTGTGTCGCTTAGCTTAGCCATCCAGCGACCATGGTGCACCTCTTTTTTTCTTTGCATCATGTGCTGTTTGGGGACTATGTTTAAATCTGCCATCCTGTCTGACACTGCAGTGCCACTCCTAGATGGGCCAGGTGTTTGTGTCGGCCACTTGGGTCGCTTAGCTTAGTCACACAGCTACCTCATTGCGCCTCTTTTTTTCTTTGCTTCATGTGCTGTTTGGGGACTATTTTTTTGAAGTGCCATCCTGTATGACACTGCAGTGCCACTCCTAGATGGGCCAGGTGTTTGTGTCGGCCACTTGGGTCGCTTAGCTTAGTCATCCAGCGACCTCGGTGCAAATTTTAGGACTAAAAATAATATTGTGAGGTGTGAGGTGTTCAGAATAGACTGAAAATTAGTGGAAATTATGGTTATTGAGGTTAATAATACTATGGGATCAAAATGACCCCCAAATTCTATGATTTAAGCTGTTTTTGAGGTTTTTTTGTAAAAAAACACCCGAATCCAAAACACACCCGAATCCGACAAAAAATGTTCAGGGAGGTTTTGCCAAAACGCGTCCAAATCCAAAACACGGCCGCGGAACCGAATCCAAAACCAAAACACAAAACCCGAAAAATTTCCGGTGCACATCACTAGTTACATCACACAATAGAGCTGCTTATATACATTACGTCACAGTAGAGCATGTATACATGTTATGTCAGAGAGAGGGGTGAGGACAAGAGAGAGAGAAAGAGAGAGGTGAGGACGAGAGCGAGAAAAATAGAGCTGAGGATGAGAGAGAGGTGAGGACAAGAGAGAGAAAGAGAGGTGAGGACGAGTGAGAGAGTTGAAGACTAGAGAGAGGTTGGTGAGGACAAGAGAAAAAGAAGTGAGGACAAAGAGAGAGAGGTGAGGACGAAAGAGAGAAATAGGAGAACAAAAGGTAGAGAGAGGTGTGAGAACAAAAGGGAGAGAGAGAGAGAGAGAGATGAGGACAAAAGAGAGAGGAATGGACAAAAGAGAGAGAGAGAGAGAAAGAGAGGTGTGTGAGGACAAGAGAGAGAGAGAGATCAGCCAGGGCAAATACACACCCGCACTCACCCTGGCAGGGGGATAGTACACAGATCTCCTTTCACCGGCCAAAGCCAGATTAAGGGAGGGGCAACAGGGGTATCCCGGGGTCCACACATTAGCCACCGAGGAGCTTCATGTACAGACTCAGTAACACACGCCTGTAGCTCAGTCAGTGTCTCGAGGAATTTCCCTTGACTATCCCGTGAGACACTGACTGAGCCACTGGCGTGTGCTGCTGTGCTGCTCTGTGAGTGTGTGTTCATGCGCAGGGGGTGTCTTTGACCACAGTTTTAGTAGTGGGGGTCTCCACACGATTGTTGCCCGGGGCCCACACCAGCCTTAATCCAGCCCTGACCCGGCTAATAGTGGGTTCTTACAGGCTGATCCTGTCTCCCTGCAGTGATGATGCTGCAGCTGACCCTGTGCTGTGCTGCTGCTGGGGCCAGGATCCGGGACTGCCTGGCTGACGGGCGTCCTCCTCAGGGTCAAGAGCTAGCTCAGAAAGGCTGCAGGCTGGATGCTTGTGGGTGGTGCTGCTCCTCTATCTTCTCTCCCCTGCTGCCGTTCCTGGAATGCCATGCGTGCTCTGTTCACATGCACAGGTCGATCATTGGTGGATTGCTTCAGCCTAGAGAGAGCCAGGGGCTGGTGGGGAAAGCAGAGCAGAGGAGACTGAGGGGCAGATTTATAAAGCCTGGTGAAGCGATAAAGTGGAAGGTGATAACGCACCAGCCAGTCAGCTCCTAATTGTCATTTTTCAAACCCAGCCTGTAACATGTAAGTTAGGAGCTGATTGGCTGGTGCTTTATCACCACTTTATCACTTCACCAGGCTTAATAAATCTGCCCATGAGACACTGGGAGCAGCATGCAGCAGACGAGCTCATCAGTCAGCGGAACCAGCCAGGACCAGGAGACGCTGGCGGCTAGCAGAAGTCATGGGTGAAACTGACAATTCAGTGAAGTCTCACTCTGCTGCGCAGCAGCGGCAGACAGTGCCCTTAAAGCTTGGCGCCATAAGCAGCTGTGTAACTTGTGTTATTGGCCGGCTAGCCCTGGTCACCGCACACCTTGCACCCATTATAGATACGCCACTGTATGAGGCATTCTATGGTGCTTATAGCACCTGGGCCCATAACCTGTTGATAAGTGTTTACTATTTGTGGTATACACAAGTTGGATAATAGTAGACACCAGCGCATTCAGCATATGAATTGGGTCACACAGTGAGACTTAACCAGGACTTCAGGTTATTGCAGTGTGATAATGTACAGCTGTAGTCACAGTAATCAAAGCAGATAGCGAAGATATAGAGGCTGAGGACCATCCAGTCATGTATAAGCAGCAGTAAACTCAGGATACATATAGGGAATCCCTGGAGTTGCCTACTACAGGTCCGCGTACGTAGTACTGTGGCACTCAAACACAGTGACAAGATGGCACTGCACAGTACCACTATCAGCAGCCACCTTTATAAATTGTCCTTATGTCTCAGTAAAGGCAAAGTGCCGATTGCGCAGGACTGCACTCCATTTCCAACAAATTTCATGTGCTAAACGCATTACTGTGAAGACCTAACAGGGATTGACCTAATCATATTGCTGCCTGAAGCAGTAAATTAATTGCCCCATTTCTTAACTTCTAATTACCATTGTAGCTGTACACAAAATCAAATACTAGTTGGCACATTTACTATTATGCGCTGAAAACAAGTATTTTCTATTGCTGTTTTCAGAAATTGATACATAGATATTAACAAAGTAGCAGCCTTTTCATAAGTCTAAAGCCGGGTGCACACTGGGCGACCTTCCCTAGTTAGTAATCAGCGCTATATTGCTGATTGCTAATTAGGGGAGATTGCCAGTGCATACACACTGAACGATATTGATGTACGATATCGTTCAGTGACGTCATCCCCCGCACTCCCCGAACATGCAGCTCAGAGATATAGTTAAAGTTGAGCTGCATGTTCAGTAGATAATGCCTGAACGAGAACGACCCACAGGTGCGCGCATCTTTCAGGCATACACACTAGATGAAATGAACAATAGATTAAGGAAGCAAGAAATTGTGTATTTTATTTTATTCAACACTTTGAGCCGTAATCTACTTTATACACTTGGCATCTAAATTAAGTTACAAAATGTCTATCATTGTTTATGTTTTTAATTTGTTATGATGCTTGTAGCTGTATACAGAAAGATAACTAGGGATGTGCGTGTGGTGTCACCCCCAGAGCGCAGGGCCTGGGGTGGCACCGCTGCACTAGGGGTGTGTGTGTGATGCCGCCCTCAGAGCGCGGGGCCTAGGGGTAGCATTGCTGCACTAGGGGTATAGTATAGTGTCACCCCCAGAGTGCAGGACATAGGGTCAGCAATGCTGCACTAGGCGTGTACGTGTGGTGCACCCCCAGAGTGCATGGCCTAGGGGCTGCATTAGTGGCGTATCTATAATGGGTATAATGAGTGCAGTGTGTGTGGTGCACACGGGTCCCTGGGTCCAGGGGGGCCCACACCCATTTTTTAAATACTCACCTCTCTGGAGTCCCCTGTCGGCAGCAGCATCTCTCAACAAATCTCTGGTAAAGGGCGCGGTGGCCATTTTTTTCACGAGATTTGTGCATGCGCAGTAAGGACGTGTCTGGGAAAATGGCCACTGCTTAATTTCCCTGGAGATTTATGCATGAGCAATAGAGTCTGTGCCCCTCTTGTGCTGACAGACACTGGCAACAGAGAAGGGGGCACAGACGGAGGAGGATGGACACGGGCCTCCTCCTCTGTTAATACGCCCCTGGGCGGCACCTATATTTGGCTTGCATGGTGCCTGGAATTGCACCCCACAGCCAGAAGAGTCACCCAGCAGACACTATGGACACTCATCCTCTTCCTCTTCCAGCATGTGGCTATGTGCTGTCTGGTGTCCTTCTCAGACGTTATGAATCAGCGGCACTTGCAGGGTCGTGCATGGCTACACTATTTTGCGGGAAGTGGTTACACCATACTTGGCTACATTAATAATCTCCTTTTTGGGAGATGCCTGGAGAGAAGCAGGTGGGCGGCGATGGGGGCGGGACCAGCCTAATTGTGGGGAAAATGCCGTGATTGGCTCGTATCTACATAGAAGCGGGGCTAAAATGATGCGATTAGCATATAATCGTGTCTTTATGCAACGCCCCCTCCTCAGGTACCGTGGTTTGTTAGTATTTATTTCCCTGTTCTGCCCACTTCACTAGGAAGAATGCAGGAGGGGTGCCTACTCTTCTGGGGCGGCAGGAGATTACCCGAGATACCGGGTGTCTCCTGCAGAATCCGGGAGAGTAGGCAAGTATCGGTTACACCTCCCTGACAAGCTCAGAGAGTCCCAAGTTGGGGTACTTTACCCCCTCTCTGCATCACTGGACATTACAACTTTCTAGAGATGAGCGGGTTCGGTACTGAGAGAACCGAACCCTACCGGACTTTGCCTTCCGAGTTCGGTTCCGAGCCAGGCTCGGGTTTTCCCGCCTGACTCGGAAACCCGAACGCGGCAAAACGTCATCATCCCGCTGTCGGATTCTTGACGGATTTGGAATCCATATAAGGAGCTGGCGTCACGGCCATTTTCACTCCAGTCTCGGAGAGTGAATTGAGAGGACGTGTCCTCAGTGTTCAGTGTCTGTGTGGGGGCGGGAAAGTGGGGTGGCGAGTCTTGTTCTGTGTTCAGTGTCTGTGTGGGGGCGGGAAAGTGGGGTGGCGAGTCTTGTTCTGTGTTGTGCTGTCCAGTCCAGTGTAGTCAGTGTATTGTGCTGCATCAGTCCAGCCAGTCACAGTGTTGGTGTCCTCTCCTGCCAGTGTAGCTGTATAAAGTGGTGCTGTGTTGTGTTGTGCTGTCCAGTCCAGTGTAGTCAGTGTATTGTGCTGCATCAGTCCAGCCAGTCACAGTGTTGGTGTCCTCTCCTGCCAGTGTAGCTGTATAAAGTGGTGCTGTGTTGTGTTGTGTTGTGCTGTCCAGTCCAGTGTAGTCAGTGTATTGTGCTGCATCAGTCCAGCCAGTCACAGTGTTGGTGTTCTCTGCTGCCATATAACCAGTGTAGCTGTATTAAGTGTTGTGTTGTGCTGCATCAGACCAGTGGTAGTGTCCTGTCCATCAGTCATTCCAGTGACGATACACGCTGCTGCTATATGTCCACTGCTGCCGTATAATAATAATAATAGTAACAACAACCACAAGTCCCTTACAGTGTTGTTGTGTTGTGCTGCATCAGACCAGTGTTAGTGTCCTGTTCATCAGTCATTCCAGTGACGATATACGCTGCTGCTATATGTCCACTGCTGCCGTATAATAATAATGACAACAACCACAAGTCCCTTACAGTGTTGTTGTGTTGGGCTGCATCAGACCAGTGGTAGTGTCCTGTCCATCAGTCATTCCAGTCATTCCTGTGCCGCATATTGTCTTATATAACTCCCAAAAAATAATGGAGAACAAAAATTTTGAGGATAAAATAGGGAAAGAACATGAAGAACCACTTCCTCCTAGTGCTGAAGCTGCAGCCACTAGCCATGACATAGATCAGTGCTGGCCAAACCCGTCCTCGAGATCTACCAACAGTTCATGTTTTCCAGGCCTCCTGGAGATCTGTAGAATTGTCAGTTAGGAATGAATGCAGCACATCTTAATTAGTAATGACTACACCTGTGCACCAGCTAGGTGGTCTGGAAAATGTGTACTGTTGGTAAATCTCGAGGACTGGTTTGGCCAGCCCTGACATAGATGATGAAATGCCATCAACGTCATCTGCCAAGGTCCAGTTCCTGATATTGAAATTGAAGATGTCACTGTTGAAGTACACCAGGATGAGGATATGGGTGTTGGTGGTGCTGAGGAGGAAGTTGACGATGAGGATTCTGATGGTGATGTGGTTTGTTTAAGTCAGGCACCGGGGGAGACACCTGTTGTCCTTGGGACAAAGAAACCCATTGTGATGCCTGGGCAAACTACCACAAAAGCCACCTCTTCGGTGTGGAATTATTTCTCCACAAATCTGGACAACAGGTGTCAAGCCATCTGTTGCCTCTGTCAAGCTGTAATAAGTAGGGGTAAGGATGTTAACCACCTAGGAACATCCTCCCTTATACGTTACCTGCTGCGCATTCATCAGAAGTCAGTGTCAAGTTGTGAAACTTTGGGTAAGAGCGTAAGCAGTCCACTGACACCTAAATCCCTTCTTCCTCCTGTACCCAAGCTCCTGCAAGCCACACCACCAACTCCCTCAACGTCAACTTCCTCCTCAGTCAGGAACATCAGTAGTCCTGCAGGCCATGTCACTGTCAAGACTGAGGAGTCCTCTCCTAACCGGGATTCCTCCGTAAGATCCTTTAGTGGTACGCCTGCTGTTGCTGCTGCTGCTGCTGTTGTTGCTGCTGGGAGTTGATAGTCATCCCAGAGGGGAAGTCGGAAAAGAACCACTTGTACTACTTCCAGTAAGCAATTGACTGTCCAACAGTCCTTTGTGAGGAAGATGAAATATGACAGCAGTCATCCTTTTGCAAAGCAAATAACTGAGGCCTTGACAGCTATGTCCGGTATCCACCATTAGTTTAGTGGGACTTAGAGAATTGTTTGAGGTACTGTGTTCCCGGTATCAAATCCCATCTAGGTTCCACTTTTCTAGGCAGGCGATACCGAGAATGTACACAGACGTCAGAAAAAGAGTCACCAGTGTCCCTCAAAATGCGGTTGTATCCAGTGTCCACTTAACCACGGACATGTGGACAAGTAGAACAGGGCAGACAAAGGACTATATGACTGTAATAGCCCACTGGGTAGATGTATGGCCTCCGCAGCAACAACAGCAGCAGTACCAGTAGCAGCATCTCGCAAACGCTGGCTATGCTATGTATCACCGCTTTCCTTAAGAGGCACACAGCTGACAACCTCTTACGGAAACTGAGGAACATTATCGCAGAATGGCTTACCCCAATTAGACTCTCCTGGGGATTTGTGATATCAGACAACGCCACCAATATTGTGCATTTATTACATCTGGGCAAATTCAAGCACGTCCCATATTTTAAACATACTATTAATTTGGTGGTGCATCATTTTTTGAAAAATGACAGGGGTGTGCAGGAGATGCTGTCGGTGTCCCGAAAACTTGCAGGCCACTTTCAGCATTCTGCCAATGCGTGCCGAAGACTGGATCGCCAGCAAACACTCCTGAACCTGCCCCGCCATCAACTGAAGCAAGAGGTGGTAACGAGGTGGAATTCAACACTCTATATGCCTCAGAGGATGGAGGAGCAGCAAAAGGCCATTCAAGCCTATACATCTACCTACGATATAGGCAAAGGAGGGGGAATGCACCTGACTCAAGTGCAGTGGAGAATGATTTCCGTCTTGTGCAAGGTTCTACAAACCTTCGAACTTGACAAACGTGAAGTCAGTTCAGACACTGACAGCTTGAGTCAGGTCATTCCCCTCATCAGGCTTTTGCAAAAGAAATTGGATAAATTGAAGGAGGAGCTAAGATGGAGCGATTCCGCAAAGTATGTGGGACTTGCTTTGCCAGGATTCAAGGGTGGTCAATCTGTTTAAATCAGAGCACTACATTTTGTCCACCGTGCTCGATCCTAGGTTTAAAGCCTACGTTGTATCTCTCTTTCCAGCAGACACAAGTGTGCAGAGGTGCAAAGACCTGCTGGTTAGTAAATTGTCAACTCAAGCGGAACGTGACCCGTCAACAGCTCGTCCTTCAATTTCTCCCGCTACTGGGGCTGCAAGGAAAAGGATAAGATTTCCTAGCCCAGCCGCTGGCGGTGATGCAGGGCAGTCAGGAGCGAAAGCTGACATCTGGTCTGGACTGAAGGACCTGCCAACGATTACTGATATGTCTACTGTAACTGCATATGATTCTGTCACCATTGAAAGAATGGTGGTGGATTATATGAGTGACAGCATCCAAGTAGGCATTTCAGACAATCCGTACGTATACTGGCAGGAAAAAGATTTGAAGGCCCTTGCACAAACTGACTTGATTTTACCTAAGTTGCCCCCCCCTCCAGTGTGTACTCTGAAAACGTGTTTAGTGCAGCCGGTAACCTTGTCAGCGATTGGCATAGGAGGTTACTTCCACTAAATATGGAGAAGATGATGGGGGTCATTCCGAGTTGTTCGCTCTGTATTTTTTTCTCGCAACGGAGCGATTAGTCGCTAATGCGCATGCGCAATGTCCGCAGTGCGACTGCGCCAAGTAAATTTGCTATGCAGTTAGGAATTTTACTCACGGCATTACGAGGTTTTTTCTTCGTTCTGGTGATCGGAGTGTGATTGACAGGAAGTGGGTGTTTCTGGGCGGAAACAGGCCGTTTTATGGGAGTGTGCGAAAAAACGCTACCGTTTCCGGGAAAAACGCGGGAGTGGCTGGAGAAACGGGGGAGTGTCTGGGCGAACGCTGGGTGTGTTTGTGACATCAAACCAGGAACGACAAGCACTGAACTGATCGCAGATGCCGAGTAAATTTGAAGCTACTCAGAAACTGCTAAGAAGTGTCTATTCGCAATTCTGCTAATCTTTCGTTCGCAATTTTGATATGCTAAGATTCACTCCCAGTAGGCGGCGGCTTAGCGTGTGCAAAGCTGCTAAAAGCAGCTTACGAGCGAACAACTCGGAATGACCTCCGATGTTCATCAAACTGAATGATAAATTCCTCTGGGAAGACCTTTACCAGCAATTGCCTCCAGAAAGTACACAGGGACCTGTGATGGGGGATTCCAGTGGGGACGAATTAATACTCTGTGAGGAGGATGTACACAGTGAAAGGGGTGAGGAAACTGAGGATGAGGTGGACATCTTGCCTCTGTAGAGCCAGTTTGTGCAAGGAGGGATTGATTGCTTCTCTTTTGGTGGGAGCCCAAACAAACCAGTCATTTCAGCCACAGTCGTGTGGCAGACCCTGTCGCTGAAATGATTGGTCTGTTAATGTGTGCATGTCCTGTTTATACAACATAAGGGTGGGTGGGAGGGCCCAAGGACAATTCCATCTTGCACCTCTTTTTCTTCTTTGCATCATGTGCTGTTTGGGGACTATTTTTTTTGTGTGCCATCCTGCCTGTAACTGCAGTGTCACTCCTAGATGGGCCAGGTGATTTGTGCCACACACTTGTGTCGCTTAGCTTGGCCATCCAGCTACCTCATTGCACCTCTTTTTCTTCTTTGCATCATGTGCTGTTAGGGGACTAGTTTTTTTTTAGTACCATCCTGTCTGTAACTGCAGTGCCACTCCTAGATAGGCCAGGTGTTTGTGCTGCACACTTGTGTCGCTTAGCTTGGCCATCCAGCTATCTCATTGCACCTCTTTTTCTTCTTTGCATCATGTGCTGTTTAGGGCCTATTTTTTAAATTTTCCATCCTGTCTGCCAGTGCAGTGCCACTCCTAGATGGGCCAGGTGTTTGTGCCGCACACTTGTGTCATTTAGCTTGGCCATCCAGCTACCTAATTGCACCTTTTTTTCTTCTTTGCATCATGTGCTGTTTGGGGACTAGTTTTTGAATAGTGCCATCTTGTCTGCAACTGCAGTGCCACTCCTAGATGGGCCAGGTGTTTCTGCCGCATACTTGTGTCGCTTAGCTTAGTCATACAGCCACCTCGGTGCAACTTTTAGGCCTAAAAACAATGGGGGTCATTCCGAGTTGTTCGCTCTGTAAATTTCTTCGCATCGCAGCGGTTTTCCGCTTAGTGCGCATGCGCAATGTTCGCACTGCGACTGCGCCAAGTAAATTTGCTATGCAGTTAGGAATTTTACTCACGGTTTTTTCTTCGTTCTGGTGATCGTAATGTGATTGACAGGAAGTGGGTGTTTCTGGGCGGAAACTGACCGTTTTATGGGTGTGTGTGAAAAAACGCTACCGTTTCTGGGAAAAACGCGGGAGTGGCTGGAGAAACGGAGGAGTGTCTGGGCGAACGCAGGGTGTGTTTGTGACGTCAAACCAGGAACGACAAGCACTGAACTGATCGCAGATGCCGAGTAAGTCTGGAGCTACTCAGAAACTGCTAAGAGAGGTTTAATCGCAATATTGCGAATACGTCGTTCGCAATTTTAAGAAGCTAAGATTCACTCCCAGTAGGCGGCGACTTAGCGTGAGCAAATCTGCTAAAAGCAGCTTGCGAGCGAACAACTCGGAATGAGGGCCAATATTGTAAGGTGTGAGGTGTTCAGAATTGAGTGAAAATTAATGTTATTGAGGTTAATAATACCGTAGGAGCAAAATTACCCCCAAATTCTGTGATTTTAGCTGTTTTTATGTTTTTTTCAAAAATCATCCAGATCCAAAACCAAAACACGAAAGAGTGGTTTTGGCAAAACCAAGCCAAAACCAAAACACGAGAGGGTAATTGGAACTAAAACCAAAACACAAAACACGAAAAGTGCCCGCCGCACATCTCTACAACTTTCACATGCAGACCTCTCTACAACAACATAATCACACGGGTAGATGCGTCATTGTAACATAGGGCCTAATTCAGAGTTGATCGCAGCAGCAATTTGTTAGCTGTTGGGCAAAACCATGGGGGTCATTCCGAGTTGATCGTAGCTCTGCTAAATTTAGCACAGCTATGATCTTCTTCCCTGACATGCAGGGGGACGCCCAGCACAGGGCTAGCCCGCCCCGCATGTCAGTACGGCCCCCCCTCGCAGAAGTGCAAAGGCATCGCACAGCGGCGATTCCTTTGCACTTGAAGAGTAGCTCCCGGCCAGCGCAGCTTTAGCGTGCTGGCTGGGAGCTACTCATCGCTCCCCTGCCCGCAGTGGCTGCGTGTGACGTCACGCAGCCGCTGCGGCCCGCCCCCCATTCGGTCCGGCCATGTCTGCATTGGCCGGACCAAACCCACGCCCCTTCCCGCCCAGCGATCGCTTCTGCCTGTCAATCAGGCAGAGGCGATCACATCCCTGCTATGGCCTTCGGCCGTCTGGCATGCGCCGGCGCAATACGGCGCTGGCGCATGTGCAGCAGGGACCCGTTCGCTCTGCTGCGTTAAAACGCAGCGAGCGAACGGTCAGAATGGCCCCCCATGTGCACTGCAGGGGGGGCAATTATAACATGTGCAGAGAGAGTTAGATTTGGGTGGGGTCTGTTCAAACTGAAATCTAAATTGCAGTGTAAAAATAAAGCAGCCAGTATTTACCCTGCACAGAAACAAAATAACCCAATTAAATCTAACTCTCTCTGCAAATGTTATATCCGAGTTGATCGCTCGCTGCTGATTTTCGCAGTGCAGTGATCAGGTGAAAAAACGGCATTTATGCACGCGACGTACGGGTACAAAGCCCTTTGTGGTTGTGCTCAGGTTCTAGCAAAGTTTTTCTTCGCACTGACGGCTGCAAGAAGATTGACAGGAAGGGGGCATTTCTGGGTGTCAATTGACCGTTTTCAGGGAGTGTTTGCAAAAATGCAGGCGTGTCTGAAAAAACGCAGGCGTGGCTGGGCGTTTGCTGGGCGGGTGTATGACGTCAAATCCGGACACGAATAGGCTGAAGTGATCGCAAGCGCTGAGTAGGTTCAGAACTACTCTTAAACCGCACAAACTGTTTTTGCAGAGCTCGGCTGCACAAGCGTTCGCACTTCTGCTAAGCTAAAATACACTCCCCAGTGGGCGGCGGCATAGCGTTTGCATGGCTGCTAAAACTAGCTAGCGAGCGATCAACTCGGAATGACCCCCATGGTTTTGCCCAACTGCTAACAAATTTGCTGCTGCGATCAACTCTGAATTACCCCCATAGTAACTAGTGATGAGCGGGTTCGGTTCCTTGGAATCCGAACCCCCCCGAACTTCACCCATTTTACACGGTTCCGAGGCAGCCTCGGATCTTCCCGCCTTGCTTGGTTAAACCGAGCGCGCCCGAACGTCATCATCCCGCTGTCGGATTCTCACGAGATTCGTATTCTATATAAGGAGCCGCGCGTCGCCACCATTTTCACTCGTGCATTGGAGATGATAGGGAGAGGACGTGCAGCGTTCTCTCAGTTTCTGTGTTCAGTGTTCTTCAAATATCTGTGCTCAGTGTGCTGCAAATATCTGTGCTCAGTGTGCTTGCAAATATCTGTGCTCAGTGTGCTGAAAATATCTACGTTCTCTGCCTGAAAAACGCTCCATATCTGTGCTGCATTGTAGTATATAGTAGGAGGACAGTGCAGAATTTTGCTGACCAGTGACCACAAGTATTATATAGCAGTACGGTACAGTAGTCTCCTGCTCTACCTACCTCTGTGTCATCAAGTATACTATCTATCCTTACCTGTGCTGCATTTTAGTTGTGCGCAGTATATATAGTAGGAGGACAGTGCAGAATTTTGCTGACCACCAGTATATAATATATAGCAGTACGGTACAGTAGGCCACTGCTCTACCTACCTCTGTGTCGTCAAGTATACTATCCATCCATACCTGTGGTGCATTTTAGTTGTGCGCAGTATATATAGTAGGGGGACAGTGCAGAATTTTGATGACCACCAGTATATAATATATAGCAGTTCGGTACAGTAGGCCACTGCTCTACCTACCTCTGTGTCGTCAAGTATACTATCCATCCATACCTGTGCTGCATTTTAGTTAGTTGTGCGCAGTATATATAGTAGGAGGACAGTGCATAAATTTGCTGACCACCAGTATATAATATATAGCAGTACGGTACAGTAGTCCACTGCTCTACCTACCTCTGTGTCGTCAAGTATACTATCCATCCATACCTGTGGTGCATTTTAGTTGTGCGCAGTATACATAGTAGGAGGACAGTGCAGAATTTTGCTGACCACCAGTATATAATATATAGCAGTACGGTACAGTAGGCCACTGCTCTACCTACCTCTGTGTCGTCAAGTATACTATCCATCCATACCTGTGGTGCATTTTAGTTGTGCGCAGTATATATAGTAGGAGGACAGTGCAGAATTTTGCTGACCACCAGTATATAATATATAGCAGTACAGTACAGTTGGCTCTGCTCTACCTACCTCTGTGTCGTCAAGTATACTATCCATCCATACCTGTGGTGCATTTTAGTTGTGCGCAGTATATATAGTAGTAGGACAGTGCAGAATTTTGCTGACCACCAGTATATAATATATAGCAGTACGGTACAGTAGGCCACTGCTCTACCTACCTCTGTGTCGTCAAGTATACTATCCATCCATGCCTGTGGTGCATTTTAGTTGTGCGCAGTATATATATTTGGAGGACAATGCAGAATTTTGCTGACCACCAGTATATAATATATAGCAGTACGGTACAGTAGGCCACTGCTCTACCTACCTCTGTGTCGTCAAGTATACTATCCATCCATACCTGTGGTGCATTTTAGTTGTGCGCAGTATATATAGTAGGAGGACAGTGCAGAATTTTGCTGACCACCAGTATATAATATATAGCAGTATGGTACAGTAGGCCACTGCTCTACCTACCTCTGTGTCGTCAAGTATACTATCCATCCATACCTCTGGTGCATTTTAGTTGTGCACAGTATATATAGTAGGAGGACAGTGCAGAATTTTGCTGACCACCAGTATATAATATATAGCAGTACGGTACAGTAGGCCACTGCTCTACCTACCTCTGTGTCGTCAAGTATACTATCCATCCATACCTGTGGTGCATTTTAGTTGTGCGCAGTATATATATTTGGAGGACAGTGCAGAATTTTGCTGACCACCAGTATATAATATATAGCAGTACGGTACAGTAGGCCACTGCTCTACCTACCTCTGTGTCGTCAAGTATACTATCCATCCATAACTGTGGTGCATTTTAGTTGTGCGCAGTATATATAGTAGGAGGGGACAGTGCAGAATGTTGCTGTGACCACCAGTATATATATATATATATATATATATATATATAGCAGTAGTCCACTGCTCTACCTCTGTGTCGTTAAGTATACTACAAAAGTTCAGTAAAATGACCCAAAAATCAAAATTAAAAGCGTCTTATGAGAAGCGTAAACTTGCCAATATGCCATTTACGACACGGAGTGGTAAGGAACGGCTGAGGCCCTGGCCTATGTTCATGGCTAGTGGTTCAGATTCACATGAGGATGGAAGCACTCATCCTCTCGCTAGAAAACTGCAGTGCCACTCCTCCTTGTGTCGGCCACTTGGGTCGCTTAGCTTAGTCACACAGCTACCTCATTGCACCTCTTTTTTTCTTTGCATCATGTGCTGTTTGGGGACTATTTTATAAATCTGCCATCCTGGATGACACTGCAGTGCCACTTCTAGATGGGCCAGGTGTTTGTATCGGCCACTTGGGTCGCTTAGCTTAGCCATCCAGCGACCTTGGTGCACCTCTTTTTTTCTTTGCATCATGTGCTGTTTGGGGACTATTTTTTGAAGTGCCATCCTGTATGACACTGCACTGCCGCTCCTAGATGGGCCAGGTGTTTGTGTCGGCCACTTGGGTCGCTTAGCTTAGCCATCCAGCGACCTTGGTGCACCTCTTTTTTTCTTTGCATCATGTGCTGTTTGGGGACTATTTTTTGAATTGCCATCCTGTCTGATACTGCAGTGCCACTCCTAGATGGGCAAGGTGTTTGTGTCGGCCACTTGGGTTGCTTAGCTTAGCCATCCAGCGACCTTGGTGCACCTCTTTTTTCTTTGCATCATGTGCTGTTTGGGGACTATTTTTTAAATCTGCCATCCTGTCTGACACTGCAGTGCCACTCCTGGATGGGCCAGGTGTTTGTGTCGGCCACTTGGGTCGCTTAGCTTAGTCATCCAGCGACCTCGGTGCAAATTTTAGGACTAAAAATAATATTGTGAGGTGTGAGGTGTTCAGAATAGACTGGAAATGAGTGGACATTATGGTTATTGAGGTTAATGATACTATGGGATCAAAATGACCCCCAAATTCTATGATTTCAGCTGTTTTTGAGGGTTTTTTGTAAAAAAAACACCCGAATCCAAAACACACCAGAATCCGACAAAAAAATTTCAGGGAGGTTTTGTCAAAACGCGTCCGAATCCAAAACACGGCCGTGGAACCGAATCAAAAACCAAAACACAAAACCCGAAAAATGTCCGGTGCACATCACTAATAGTAACATAGTAACATAGTTTTTGAGGTTGAAAAAAGACAATTTGTCCATCGAGTTCAACCTATTTGTGGTCTCCTACGCTGTATTTTTTTTAGGACTAATTTTGCCTGTTGGTAATGTCGGCCGTTGTGTTTATTCCTCTTTTTTTTTATATACAGTAACTATAGTGTGTGACTACGCACCATAACCCTGTATATCCTTATCCATTAAGTACTTATCTAGCCCATTCTTACAAGTGTTGACCGAGTCTGACATTACTACTTTCTCAGGCAGGAAATTCCAAACACGTATTGTTCTTACTGTGAAGAAATCTTTACATCTCTGTGTGCAAAATCTCCTCTCCTCTAACCTAAGCTGGTGTCCACATGTCCTCTGTGTTGATCTTACCAAAAACAGATCCAACACAAGCTCTGTGTATTGTCCCCATATATATTTGTAAATGTTGATCATGTCCCCTCTTAGTCTCCTCTTTTCCAGTATAAACATGCCTAGCTTTGCAAGCCTTTCCTCATATTCCAGCTTCTCCATACCCTTAATTAGTTTGGTCGCCCGCCTCTGAACCTTTTCTAGTTCCAGGATATCCTTTTTGTAGTGTGGTGCCCAAAATTGTGCACAGTATTCAAGATGTGGCCTCACTAGTGATTTATATAATGGGAGTATACCACTCTCATCCCCTGCGTCAATTCTCCACTTCATACATGCTATATTGTCTCCCACATGATCAGAACGCTCAGCTGCTAACATTCTGAAGATCTGCACCTTAAACCTAAAACTAATGTAATCATTCAACTTCAACTCATGTTTTCAGAATTCATGTAAAGGTGACTTAGGGTATGATTCAGAGATGGACGGTTTTGCACAGCAGCTGTGTCTTTGGACGCTGCCATTGGCAAACGCAGGGGGGGTTCTGGTTGCCTGGAAACCTCAAACCCCAGCCCACATCATGACCACAATAGCAATACTATAAACTACAATTTTAGTATATCTGCTCAGTGTTACAAATGAAATAATTATTACCACATGTGGCTCTTTAAAAATGTGTCAGCCGGTAATGAATACATCTGTGCACTAATTAGGAGAAAACATTCACTGATATAGACTATCAACAGGGATAATTATTAATGATGCATAACATACACTATCCAGAGCATAAGGAGACCAATGTGTACGTATATATCTAGGGTAGTACTGGGTTCTTATGCCACTCCCCCAGACTCCCGAGTTTGCTCCAATGCTCTGAAGTGGTACCCACATCTGAGATAATGGGCTAGATGCATCATCGCTTGGAAAGTGATAAAATGGAGAGTGAAAAAGCACCAGCCAATCAGGTCCTACCTGCCATGTCACAGGCTGTGTTTGAAAAATGGCAGTTAGGAGCTGATTGGCTGGTACTTTTTCACTCTCCATCTCCATAGCCATACTGGTGCATCTAATAGCTTATTGTGGTCACTGGCCATGGATATGTCATTTTTATGATATACAACTGCACTTTGCATGGTGCATATTATAGCTGGTTAAGTGCTAATTATGCCCTCTTCACGGACTAGTCACACTTGCTCTAAAATCAAGCATTTGCAAACCCACCTTTGGAAATCCTGCATTAGCCCCTGGCTGCTGCTGTGCAAAAAAATTATAATGCCTGCAGGAGGTGTCTGAAGGACTCCTCCTCCCAGCATCT
The DNA here is from genome assembly GCF_028390025.1 of Pseudophryne corroboree. Taxonomy (NCBI): domain Eukaryota; kingdom Metazoa; phylum Chordata; class Amphibia; order Anura; family Myobatrachidae; genus Pseudophryne; species Pseudophryne corroboree. The sequence goes on from NC_086451.1 coordinate 241,446,026, forward strand.
CAGGTCCAAGTGCTAAACCTGAAGATGCAACATCTGATCACCATCACGACCGATGCCTAAACTTACTCAGAATGGCCACCTCCTACTCGTTTGTGAGGCCAGTAAATCTTCGTTGGAAGAAGCAGAAACTGGCCTCACCATTCCTAGAAACTGGGGCTGATGTGTCCCCATTTTCTGGATATGCCGCCCCATCCACCCACATACAGAGCCGGCCCTAGCCAATTTGATGCCCTAGGCAAAATTTTGTCTTGTACCCCCTAGCACTGCCGCTAGTTCTGCATCTGACCCAGCAGCACTCAGGCAGTGGGGCCCAACGGGGGGTTACGGGCAAGCAGGACTTTTGCCCGGGGCGCCGCCTTCCGGAGGGCGCAGGGCGCCATCCAGAGGGCGCCGCACCAGGGCAAGATCCGCTGCTGCTGTGTGCCCCCCGCTGCCCGCCTGCTGCCGCTGGCCGCTGTGAAGGGAAACTAGATGCGTACGCGTCTAGTTTCCCTTCGTGGAGAGGTCCTTTACTGTGCGGTGCGCGATGACGTCATCGCGCACCGCACATCATTTCAGTCTGTACAGGGGGCGTAAATGACCACGCCCCCTGTACGAAGCCACGCCCCCTATTGCCGCCCGGGGCGCTCAGCGCGCCAGAACCGGCCCTGTCCGGGTGTGGTTCATCAAATCGACAGTGTCTAGGTCGACAATGTTTAGGTCGACCACCATAGGTCGACAGTCACTAGGTCGACATGGATGGAAGGTCGACAGGGTTTTTAGGTCGACATGTGCTAGGTCGACAGGTCTAAAGGTCGACATGAGGATTTTTTTTTTTTGGGTGTCGTTTTCTTCGTAGAGTGACTGGGATCCCAAATTAGTGCACCGCGTCCCCTCGCATGGCTCGCTTCGCTCGCCATGCTTCGGGCATGGTGCCTTCGCTCCACTACCGCTTTGCTCGGCACACTTTACCGTTCCAATCGTAGTCCACGTGGATCGTTAAGTATGAAAAAATTCAAAAAAAGAAAAAAAATGTGAAAAACTCATGTCGACCTTTAGACCTGTCGACCTAGCACATGTCGACCTAGAAACCCTGTCGACCTTCCATCCATGTCGACCTAGTGACTGACGACCTATAGTGGTCGACCTAAACATTGTCGACCTAGACACTGTCGATCTTCAGACCGGATCCCCCCTGTCCATGTACAAACAGTTTTCTATATCATCCATCTGGGGGACGCTGCGCACTTAGGGTGTGTACACACGGTGAGGTCCTTGCTATGCCCGATTTTCACTTGCGGTTTCCCTTGAACTCTTCGGAGCCCAGCACCACCGGTTTTGACTAACTTTTCTTGAGATATGAACTATGTGTGCTTACGATTTTGGCTTATGTGAGATTTTGGCTTATGTGAGATGTCATTGACATGTGAGATGAACTAGATAGTACACCGATCTAGCAAGGATTGACTTGCCTGCACAGTCTATCTTTTCTTGCGATGCCGACCTGGCGGGGCCACGCATCGGAATCGAATCGGGATCGCAAGGTGACATTCACCTTGGATCTGCACTAACTTTTCTTGCGATTTTGATTATATAGTCAAAATTGAAAGAAAATATCTCACCGTGTGTACACACCCTTACACTTGGGGTTAGAGTGTGTGAGTATGGAGTTTGGCACAAGCTATGAAAAGAACTAACTCCTCCCCCTCTAACCCCTCCCATCAACCCCCTGTTCACAGGAAGTACTCCTTAGTTTTAGTTTTGTGCCCACCAACTGCAGTGTATTTACCCTGCACAGAAACAATATAACCCAACCAAATCTAACTCTCTCTGCACATGTTATATCTGCCTCCCCTGCAGTGCACATGGTTTTGCCCAACTACTAAAAAATTTCCTGCTGCGATCAACTTGGAATTACCCCCATGGTTTTGCCCAACTGCTAACAAAATTCCTGCTGCGATCAACTGTGCACTGCAGGGGAGGCAGATTTAACATGTGCAGAGAGAGTTAGATTTGGGTGTGGTGTGTTCAATCTGCAATCTAATTTGCAGTGTAAAAATAAAGCAGCCAGTATTTACCCTGCACAGAAACAAAATAACCCACCCAAATCTAACTCTTTCTGCACATGTTATATCTGCGTCCCCTGCAGTGCACATGGTTTTGCCCAAGTGCTAACAAAATTCCTGCTGCGATCAACTTGGAATTACCTCCATTATCTTTATTGTATGGAGTTGCTGGATGTTTTGGTGCCCTTAAACCAGTCTAAACTGCCTCACCCGATTAGGCCCTGCCCCCAGCAGCACTGCAAGAATCTCCTGATCACATGTCAGCAACTCAGCATGAGGGGGAGGGGGAACACTGTCATTCTTTGCACTGAGATAGTGGGACTATTGCTGTGATCAGTAACAAGCCCACAGGGTGGTACATTTACAAGTGATCTGCCTATAGTATAATATACACAATAGCAAGTATTCTGGGACTATTGCAGGTTTCTGTACTTAGCCCAGCAACTATGGCAAATATATTAATATATACATGATATTTGCTTATTAGATAATCCTACCTGTGTTGTCATGCCCAAACAATGCCCTCTCCTTACAAATTATGGGCACTACAGTAAATATAGTGGCTATTACTGTGTTCAGCATGTAGTCCACCAAATTGGTGGTATAGCTTTATTCAATAGCTGGGGTGGTCTTCAGTATGCCGGCTGTCAGGATCCTGGCGCACAGTATACCGGCCCCGGGATCCTGACAGCCGGCATACCGACACTTATTCTCCCTCGTGGGGGTCCACGACCCCCCTGGAGGGAGAATAAAATAGCGTGGCAAGTGCAGCGAGCCCGCAAGGGGCTCATTTGCGCTCGCCACACTGTCGGTATGCCGGCGCTCAGGCTCCCGGCACCGGTATGCTGGTCGCCGGGAGCCCGACCGCCGGCATACCATACTACACCCCAATAGCTGGTATAGTGGGACTTTTACAGCCTCCACTACTTAGCCCACCAACTGCAACCAATATGCAAGTGATATTTGCTTATTATCTCAGCCTTTTAGCAAAGTTCAGGTGTAATATCTGTTTTCATCAGTTTAATATCTGATACGTTCCCTATCTACAAGTGCTCGCTTTGGCAGCACGTATACTAAAAAAAAAAAAAATTATATTATAAGATACAGAGATTAGCATGGTCTTGCAGTCCGCATCCACTCGAAGTTCAAAACCGCAATGGCCTATATCAACATGTACAGTGGCACTTGCAGCTGGAGAGCCGTCGGAATGGTATCTCACATATGCAGAGGGCGGAACTTTGGGTTCCAGCAATATCGTCCATCTCCATTTCCAGAATGGACAACTGGGAAGCGGACTTCCCGGGTTGTCATGCTTTTCTTCCCTGAAGAATGTGAAATAATCCAACAGGTTTTTCTGATTTTGATGTACCTGTGTGACAAGCCGACATCGACCTCTGGGCTTCTCGTCTCTACGAAAAGGACTTCTTTGGTACGGTGATCGCTCCAGGAATCCTCTTGTGGCAATCATGGACGCCGTGTTAGCTCCTTGTCAATTTCATCTGGCATATTTGTTTCTGCCTTTGGCAAGATCCAGTGAGTGCGTCAATGCATTTGACCAGTGGCTCTTTCGGTCTAACTAAATCGCTCCGGATTTGCCCGTCGACACTGCTCTGCAATGCTTTAGACCAGGGTGGCCAAGGCTCCTTATAGTGTACCTCTTTGGCCAGATCTTCGCTTTCAAACTTTGTGTCATCACCGAGATCTGTCTCGTCTGCCGGTGACGGCGTGATTGTGGAGAAAAGCATCATCAGAGTAATACGTTTACCTCAGTCTGTAGCCATGACTATGTTTCAGGCTCGCAAACCAATCATAGTGCTCGGTAAAACTTTTCATTGTTTGGTGCGAGTACAAAGGCCTCTCAGCTGAAGTTCTTTTTCACCTCTTGTCCTTTCTGCAGAATGGTTGTCAGAAGGACTTTGTCTTTTTATCTTCAGATACAGGGTCTGCTCTAGATTTTCTTTTCCAGAGATGTTACCAGGGCCGGTTCTTGCCCTTTTGGTGCCCCAGGTGGGAAATAGGGGTGTGGCTTCATACAGGGGGTGTGGTCAGTTACGCCCCCTGTACAGTAGAGTAGCGCCGCTGAAAAGGAAAAAAAAAATAATACTTACTATCCCCGCTCCCAGCCGCTGCAGACCTCCGCCGGCGCCGCTCCTCTCCTCGGATCTGGCATAGACAGACACTTGAGGTCAATTATGACCCTTAGCGTCGGTCAGTCCCACAATGCTGTGCAGTGCACGATGACGTCATCGCGCACCGCACAGCAAAGGTCCTCTCCACGAAGGGAAACTAGACGCGTAGCGTCTAGTTCCCTTCACAGCAGGGAACCAGCGGGACCAGCGGTGGGCACAGCAGACAGCGGAGGGCACAGCAGTAGCGGATCTTACCATGGTGCGGCGCCCTCCGGATGGCGCCGGCGCCCTCCGGAAGGCGGCGCCCTGGGCAAAAGTCATGCTTGCCCGTGGCAAGATCCGCTACTGGATGGTTACCAACATTCTTCCGGATGTTTGGTGTTTCCTTCACAGCTTTTGCATATACAGTTTCCCTGTGTAGCTCCTGTGTCTCCTTTCCAGCCTCTGGACTCTGTTGGGTGGCAGTTCCTTCCTCTTACGGTGGTTTTCTTTTCTTTTGCCCACTGCCTCAGCTCGGCGTGTTTCTGAGTTGGCAGTCATTTACTGCAGTACCCCTTTGTTGGTTTTTCTATTATGATAGAGTATTTTTACATACAAAACTCCTTTTTTTTCAACACAGGAACTGTGGCTCAGCACACTAATGCTAGAGACCAGTGTATATTGAGACCTGGGTTCAAGACAAACCTTCAACTGAAACATTTGAAATTCGCCGTATGGACACGTTGTTAGTTCTTAGTGGTGCGTCCCAGCGAGGTTGACCGGTCTCTAAGAACACTGAGGCTCCTTGGGTCACATCAGCTACCCATCAGCCTTATGTGTCCTCTGATGTTCCTGTTCCTGACTCTCTGCGGAATTGTGCGACTCAGGCCGTTGGGGCCTTCTGGAATGTTCACGAAGGTGCCTCTATTGTGCAGCTGTGTAGAGCGGCAACATTCACAGGATTCTATTGTTTCCATACTTTTGGTATGGGGGATGCCTCTGTTGGGCGTCTGATCTTAGCAGCGGATTTCCCGCCTGTCCCGCCCCCCCCCCCCCCCTTTGGCTTGCTTTGGGATATCACCCAAGTGTAAGTGCGCAGCATCCCCCAGATGGATGATAGAGAAATTTTGATTTTTTTACTTACCATAAAATCTCTTTCTCTGAGTCCATCTGGGGGATGCTGCGATCCCTTCCCTTTTGTCTGGTTATTGATTGTTGGTTTTGTTTTCTCTCTCTCTGCTTTGTTAAACTTTAACTGAGGAGTACTTCCTGTGAACAGGGGGTTAATGGGAGGGGTTAGAGGGGGAGTTGTTAGTTCTTTTCATAGCTTGTGCCAAACTCCATACTCAGACACTCTAACCCCAAGCGTAAGTGCGCAGCATCCCCCAGATGGACTCAGAGAAAGAGATTTTACGGTAAGTAAAAAAAATAAAACATTTTCCTAGGCCAAGCTCTTTTAATTTGATGATTAATCTCCTGTGAGGCACTGTATCGAAGGCTTTTGCAAAATCTAAGTAGACCACATCCACTGCTTTTCCTTGGTCAAGATTGTCGCTCACTTCCTCGTAGAAGTTAACTAAGTTAGATTGACATGATCTGTCCCTCACAAACCCATGCTGGTTCTTGCTAATAATCTTAGTCGTCTGCAGATACTCCTGTATGCTGTCCCTTAGAATTCCTTCCAATATTTTCCCCACTATAGATGTCAAACTAATCGGCCTGTAGTTACCCGGATGATTTTTGGATCCCTTTTTAAATAATGGCACTACCTCTGCTATACACCAATCCTTCGGTACCATGCCAGATCTAATTGAACTATTGAAAATCAAGTACAGGGGTCCTGCTATCTTGCTAGTTGTGACCTAAGCTCCATAAGAACCCTCGGATGAAGTCCATCCGGGCCAGGTGATTTATTAATCTTTATTTTGTGTAATCTTTCCCTGACTACTTCACTTAAGTATCTAACCATGAATCCTTACTGTCACTATCGCTATGCACTACTCCCACTGTCAGTTCTTCTCTGGTGAACACCGATGAAAAAAATTTGTTCAGTATTTCTGCTTTTGATTCGTCATCATTTAACAATACTCCAAATTCATCTTTCAATGGACCTATGTTCTCCTTTAACCTTTAATGTTTATGTATTTAAAGAAAAAATTAGGATTGGTTTTACTCTCTATAGCAATTTGCTTTTCGTTTTCAATATTAGCTGCTCTTATTACATTTTTGCATCTCTTATTGCAATCCTTGTAGTACTGGAATAAATCCTCCTTTCCATTAGATTTAAATGCTTTGAAAGCATGCCTCTTTTTATCGATTTCGGCCTAGACCTTCTTGTTAAGCCACATCGGTTTGAGTTTGGTACTCCTGCGCTTACTGCCCATGGGGATAAATTTGTGAATATTGCTATCTAGCAACCCTTTTAAAGCATCCCACATTTCCGAAGTGTTCTTACCATGAAACGAAACTTCCCACTCAATGTTGTTTAGTGCACATCTCAGCATACTGAAGTTAGCATTCCTAAAGTTAAATGTTTTTGTTGAACCCTTATAGCTGTTTCCTGAAACTGATGTCGAATGTGATCATATAGTGATCACTGTTACCTAAGGTCTCCCCAACTTTAGTATCCGATATGATGTCCACATTATTAGTAATTACTAGATCTAGAATAGTTATACCCCTAGTTGGGTCCTCAACTAATTGAGACAAGTAGTGATTTTTTAACATATTTAAGAACCTGTTGCCCCTAGCTTTAACACATGAATCGTTACTCCAATTAATATCAGGATAGTTAAAATCCCTAATCACTAGGATGGTCCCCAATCCCGCAGCCCTTTCGATTTGCTGCAAGAGTTGTTCTTCCTCATGTATGCTAATATCTGGTTGTTTGTAGCACGTGCCTATAACTAATTTTTTTGCATCTATACCCCCACTTGAGATTTCAATCCATAATGACTCCACGTTATTGCCTGTCCCCTCATAAATAACCTCCTTTAAATACGGTTAAGAGGCGGTTTAACATAAAGACATACACCTCCTCCTCTTTTGTTTACCCTGTCCCTCCTGAAAAGAGAATACCCCTCCAAGCTCGCAACCCAGTCGTGAGAGTCGTCCCACCGTGTTTCCGTAATACCTATAATATCATACTCAGCCTTTGATGCTAACAATTCCAATTCCCACATTTTACCTGCTAGACTTCTTGCGTTTGCAAGCATACATTTTAGTTTAGTGGTTCCCTTATCCGCTTGTTTTTTTAAAGGTATCCTATCATGGTTTACTAAAGCCTCCCTAGAGTTACTCTTACGGACTGTCCTTCTCGCTCCCTTTCCATCCCCACCATACCTAATACTGCCCACCTTACTCGTCTCTTTGATCATCCCAGTGTTTTGGCCTAAATTCTCCACCCTGACATAAGTATTTTCCCTTATACTACGTACATCTTTTTCAATATGTTGTAAAGATAACACATAGATGTTGTTGGTTAATGTTTTTGCAATACATTTGTTAATACCCTTTTTAGAACCCATGCTAATACCCTTGCAGGCTGCTCTCCCCCCCCCCCACTTTCTCCACCCCCATTTAGCTCACAACCACCATCTTTACTATTCTCGCTGCATGACCCGTATTTTCTAACTAAACCCTCCCCTCAGGCTCCTAGTTTAAAAGCTCCTCTAACCTATTAACCATCCTTACCCCCAGCACCGCAGCCCCTTTCTCATTCAGGTGCAATCCATCGCGACAAAAAAGATGGCGCCTGACTGAGAAGTTCGCCCAGTGTTTCAAGAACACAAACCCCTCCTTCCTACACCAGTCTCTAAGCCACACATTTACCTCCCTAATCTCCCTCTGCCTCCCTGGGCTAGCACGTGGCACCGGTAATATTTCGGAGAATATTACCTTTGATGTCCTTTCTTTTACTTTCTGGTCTAGGTCCCTATAATCTTTCTTAAGGACATCCCACCTGCCGCTAACTTTGTCATTGGTACCAACGTGCACCAAGACCGCTGGGTCTTTCCCAGCCCCTCCCAACAATCTATCTACCCGGTCCGCGATGTGCCGTACCCGAGCACCCAGGAGACAACAGACCATACGGAGATCACGATCCCGGTAGCAGATTGCCCTATCTGCCTTCCTGATGATAGAGTCCCCTACCACCACCATCTGCCTGGGTGCCTCTCTATCTTTCATCCCATCTGAGCCAGAGGAACCACTCCTCCAGTTGCTAGAGGGAGCATTCTCCTCTGGCTACGTCATTTCCTCGCTATCATCCACCGAATCTTCGTCCAATCAGGCAAATTTGTTCGGGTTTGATAGTTCAGAGATGTCATGCCTCCCCCTCTTTTTCTTCCTTCTAACTGTGACCCAGTTGGATACCTGATTTTCCTCATCTACCGGTGACCCCTCCCGCAACTCCTCCACCGTCCTATCTAAACCTTGCTCGAGATTATGAATATCCCTCAGTCGCGAAACAGTTTGCTCTAGATCAGTTACCTGGGCTTCCAGGGCAACCGTTCGCACACATCTTGCTCATATGTATTCGCACTGGGACGGCTGCTCCAGGTGCGCATACATCTTGCACGACACGCACTGAGTGAGATTCTCAATCACGGCCCCTCCCATCGTTTGAGAACTCAGAAGAACAATGCAAACAATACAAAACTATGCAATATGATATTGACTATGACCTAGGTGTGAAGAGAATCAATATTCACAACACAGCAGAAACAGTCAATTCAATCACATACACTATACAGTAGATATTCAATACTTATCTGAGTGGGCCCTCTCCTGCGTCACTGATACTCCTCCTTGCAGATCGTCAGCTCTCCGCACCTCCTTCTCGCTAGCTGCCATGCACCGACACCTGCTTCATCCACAGTCCACACTCACGCAGGCTGTGGCTGCCGCAGCACACACTCACCGTCAGCAGCAGCCCTCACACCCTTTCTCTCCCCTAGCAACACACTCTCACTCACTCTCACCTTGCAACAGCACCCACACTCTCTCACCCCTCAGCAGCGCCCACTCACTCACTCACTCAGCAGCCCTCTCCCTTCCTTTCTTTCACACCCTTATTCACACACTGAACGTGGCCCTCACACACTGACTTGCCACTCACACACACAGTCCACTGGCTGCGCTAGCAGCAAAGGCCCGGTATTGGTAAGGCCGTCACTCTTACACACTCTCCCTCACTCACAGCAGCGTCAGCACACACACAGCAGCGTTAGTACACACACAGCACACAACCAGCAGCGGCCTCACACACTCACAGCAGTGGCCTCACACACACTCAGCACACTCAGCAGTGGTGGCAGCAGCAGCGATCCTCCTGCTGCCTGCTCCGCTGTACTCTGCTGTACTCAGCCCTCAGCCCGCTCCCGGCACCTGGCACCCGGCCTCCTAAACATACATGCATACCCACTCATCCCCGCTCGTCACTTCCACCAGCAGTGTCCGCTCTGCTCGTCATTTACGCCAGCAGCTCATCTCCGCTCAGCATGCTCGTCTCCGCTCAGCAGCACAAGGATAGTCAGTGAAAATATCACAAGTCCAGGAATTACAGTTACCAGGCTTCTGCTGTCTGACTTCCCACAAGTCAGGGGCATTCAAGCATGTCGGAGGGCGTTTAACAACTTTAAGGGACAGTGTGTATTCTATTTGACAAATGTAAACAGCAGTGTATACAAGTACTGATTGAATACATTTGGAAAGTAACAGTTTGTTTGCAGACTGTCCATCCCAGCATGAGATACTGCAGGGACATGCTTGGATGCCCCTAGACATGCTTGGATGCCCTAGGCAAATGCCTAGCCTGCCTATAGCTAAGGCCGACTCTGCCCACATGGCCACATCATGTCAATCATTCTGTGGTTTGGGTGGCACTATGTGCAATCTTGCAGGCAGTGATGCTGAGAGAGAGAGGGGGTAGTACTAATTACCTAGGCACAAGTCTGATGGGGGGGGGGGGGGGGGGCCCGGGCACTCTCCTCCCTACCTGGCAGCAGCAGATACAGCTCTGCTCCTCAGCCCAGCACATGCTACTGTGTGTTGGGCTGCAGTGTGGCCAGGGGGGCGCTTAAAATACAATTTTTCAGTGTTTTTTTTTTTTTGCAAGGGTGCATGGCCACGCCTCATGTGATTAGGCCACACCCCCTGTAAAGCATCTTGGCTCAGCCAGGCTCTCTACTGCCTTGCTCGCAGGACCCATTCTGCACATGTGCAGCCACACAAATACCAGTCTATATGGCTTGAGTCGGTAATTATCCTATTTGCACACACACACACGCGCGCGCACACACACACACACACAGTAATCTGTACAGTATAAAATTTTCAGCAGCGGGGTACACTGGGATTCCACAGGGAATAACATCGGTTATCGAGTTGGATCTTAGGGGGTCATTCCGCTCGCACAAGGTATACGCAAAATTGCAAACACGTTGCACAATAGCGAATATACACCCCCAACGTATTTTTGCTATTTTGTACGCAGTATTACACAAAGTAGGCGTATGCCAAATGACATCGCAATAATGCGATCCCATCGCATTACCACAAACCCCACCGTAAAAATCCGAACTTTTCATAGATTTACACAATCTTCGCAAAATTGCACACGCTTTTGCTAAATAAACGCACAGCAATATGTTTTTTTTAAAGTTTAATTTCAACACCTTTCAGTTCAAACTCAACAAGCCTTCCTCAATTACGATCAGAGGCGTCACTAGGGTTGGTGTCACCCGGTGTGGTAACTCATGGTGTCACCCCCCATGGACTTCCTCCCATATCACACCACACACATCCTTAGTAATGTTTTTGTACTAGTTTTACTTGTAAATCAGAATTCCTGTATATCACTGAATGCGATGGCAATAGTAGTGACATAGGACCCTAATCAGGTTGGTTTGCATATTCTGCTAAAAAGCAGTATCTGCAATCGTTTCTGTAGCATGCTGGGGTCCGTCCAGCATGCTAATTGGCATCCAGCGATGCGATCGCAAAATAACTAAGATCCCATCGCTGAAGCAGAAACTAAGGATGACCCCCTGTAGACGTAGCTAGGTTGCGTATGCAGGCGATGCACCGCCAATTTTTGGGTTGCAGTGGGCGTGTGTGATGTCATGTAGCCGCCCCCAAAAAGCTCTGACCCCCTTTCGCAGCTACGCCGGCCCCCAATGCCTGCCGCCAGTGGCGTAACTAGACATTTTAGTGCTGTGTGCAAGATAGAGCATTGGCGCCAACCTGTATGCAAAATAGGGGCAGCGCGCGCAAAAAATATAGGGGCATGGCTTCATGGGGAAGGGGTGTGGCCACAAAATAATAATGATTCATATTACGGTGCACAGTAGTCTCCATTATTCAAATTACGCCACAGTAGCACCACTACACCAGGTAGAGCCCCTTTTTACACATTACGGCAGACAGCGTCCCCCTTTTTACACATTACGGAAGACAGCGTCCCCCTTTTTACACATTATGGCAGACAGCATCCCCCTTTTTACACATTACGGCAGACAGCGTCCCCTTTTTTACACATTACGGCAGACAGCATCCCCCTTTTTACACATTATGGCAGACAGAATAGATTATATTTACCATTTCTCTGCTGGCTCAGTCAGTCAGGCTCCTCGGTGCTGGCAGCTCCAGGTGCAAGGGAGAAGGAAGAGGAGGGAGGGGGAGTAGGGAGGGAGCCGCAGCAGTGCACTGTAATTGCTGGCAGTGCCGTTGCAGCTGTCCCTATCCTTCCGCATTGGCTGGCCGCCGCTGCTGTGTGTGCTGGGATGAGGGAAGCGCATCCCAGCATTCACAGCAGCGGCGGCCAGCCTATGTGGAATGAGAGGGACAGCTGCAGCGGCGCTGCCACCAATTACATAGCGCTGCTGCGGCTCCTTCCCTCCACCCCCTCCCTCCTCTTCCTTCTCCTTTGCTCCTGCTGCTGCTCCTCTCCTCCTCCGGCACAGGCGGCTTGTAATGAGTCAAAATCACATTATTGCACACAGAATGAGCTGAAACTCACATTATAGCACACAGAATGAGCCGAAAATCACATTATAGCACACAGAATGAGCCGAAAATCACATTATAGCACACAGAATGAGCTGAAAATCACATTGCAGCACACTGAATGAGCCGAAATTCACATTATAGCACACGGTATGACACGAAATTAAAATTATAGCACACAGAATGAGCCGAAAATCACATTATTGCACACAGAATGAGCTGAAACTCACAGTATAGCACACGGTATGAGCAGAAATTCACATTATAGCACACAGAATGAGCCGAAAATCACATTACGCAACATACAGTAGATGAAGACAAAATTCACATATGCCACACAGTATGATCCACAATTCAGGGCCAGGGAGATTGACAGCAGGGACAGTGACAGAGAGAGGGAGAGGGACAGGGACATAGGGAAGCAGGGTAAGAGTACCTGAGATGAGCAGTGGAAGGGGGTGTAGTTGGCGGCGGTGCGGAGTTGAAGGCCCTGGGCAGCGGAGGACGTGGGCGGCGGCAGTGTGCAGAATTTGGCTGGCGTGGGTGAGGAGAATAGCAAGCCGCAAGAGCATCCTCACACTTCTCCCTCCTAGAGTCCCGGCGGCGTGATGACGTTCAGACCCGGCCACGGCGGAGTCCTCCTCTTCCAGCAGGGGGGGGGGGGGGGGGGGAGGGGAGGGGATGCGATCAAAACTGAGCCGCGGCGGAGTCTTCTTGTTGCAGGCGGGGGTATATGATTTTGAGTTGGCGGGGGTGCGATCGTAAGGCAAATAGAGCAGTGCAGTTACGATTGCACCCTCGCCGTATCAGAGACACAGATGGGGAAAATACCAAAGATATACAGATTGTACAGTATATAGGAAAGTGAGCGAGGCACTTATGGGAAAGGGGAATGCGGCATAGAAGGGTTGAGGGGCAGAGGCACAGACGGAGGGGTGACAAAAACACAGCTGATATAGGTGAAAGGTTCACTTGGGTGAGTAGGAGCAGAGGCACACATGGGGATATAGGGAAAGAGTAACACATGGGTATACTGAGGAAGGAGGCACACATGGGGATACAGGGGAAAGAGGCACACATGGGGATACATGGGAAAGAGGCACATATGGGGATATGGGGGAAAGAGGCACATATGGGGATATGGGGGAAAGAGGCACCCTTGGGGATACAGGGGAAAGAGGCACACCTGGGGATACAGGGGAAGGAGGCACACATGGATACAGGGGAAAGAGGCACACGTGGATACAGGGGAAAGAGGCACACCTGGGGATACAGGGGAAAGAGGCACACCTGGGGATACAGGGGAAAGAGGCACACCTGGGGATACAGGGGAAAGAGGCACGCCTGGGGATACAGGGGAAAGAGGCACGCCTGGGGATAAAGGGGAAAGAGGCACGCCTGGGGATACAGGGGAACACCTGGGGTTTCAGGGGAAAGAGGCACACCTGGGGATATAGGGAAAGAGGCACCCTTGGGGATAGAGGAGAAAGAGGCACACCTGGGATACAGGGGAAAGAGGCACACATTGATACAGGGGAAAGAAGCACACATAGGGATACAGGGGAAAGAGGCACACATGTGGATAAAGGGGAAAGAGGCACACCTGGGGATATAGGGGGAAGAGGCACACCTGGGGATACAGGGGAAAGAGGCACACATGGATACAGGGGAAAGAAGCACACATAGGGATACAGGGGAAAGAGGCACACCTGGGGATACAGGGGAAAGAGGCACACCTGGGGATATAGGGGAATGAAGCATACCTGGGAAACTTGTGGGAGCTAGAAGAAGCAGGAGAACAGAGGAGCAGCAGGAGACCTGGGGGCGGGGCAACATGCAGTGCAGTAAATACTGAAGAGAGGAAACTACTAAACTAGTCGGGAGAGGTTGAAGTGAATGCCCTGTGAGGCTGCTGTGACTGGAGAGCGGGGGAGGGGGCACACAACCCCCATGCTGGTAACTACAACCTAGATGTAAAGATAAAATGCTGCCAGTGGGGGCCACTGGCACTGATGATCTCAGCCCTGGGCTGCTTCCTCCTCACAGACATCTGCCTGCAGCCGCGATCATCAGCACCAGCATGGCCCCTGCACACAGTGACACTGTACTTCCTGTAACCCCCACACTTCTCAGCTGTACCTGCCACCGGCCACTTCAATCAGTCCTGCCCCTCAGCAATGCCAGCATTCGCCAGCTTGTAAATAGCTGCCCTCCGCCTTGCCCCACATAGCGCTGATGGGAGCCGCGCCTCTGAGGGGAGGGGACTCGGAGTGAAGAGTCTGAAGACCCGGCCAGTGGGATCGTGCTGACAGTCAGTGCCCCGTCCTGTGCTGTCACCTAGCTTGCCGCTGCCTGTCAGCTGTTGACAGGCGAAGAAAGCAGCAGAGCGCGGAGTGAGCTCCTATTGAGCCTGGCGCCTGCAGCACTTAGTGCCGGGGAGGAGGAGGTGTGGACGTCGCTGCTGACATGTCTCTGTCAGGTCTTTGGATGGGATTAGGGTGCAGCTGGGAGTGCAGGGCTCTATTTGGTGTCACCCCATTGAAGGGTTACACTCGGGTGCGGGCCGCACCCCCTCAGGACGCCACTGATTACTATTCCAATTAGTGTAATGAATGATAATGGTCATGACCAATTAAGTCTTCAAAGAATACCTGCAGAACACTTTGTAGGCATAATTGCTCATTAACATGTTTTTAAAATAAGTGAAATAGATGTGGAAACTGTGCCTGGCCTAAAGTTACTTTGCAGCTTTTTGTGTAGAGGTGTAGTGTGTGAATAAATGTGTTTACATGTTTTTCTAGACAATAAGCTCCTAACTGTCATAAAAAAAAATGTTTTTAATAAAAATACTATTCTTAAGTTAGATGTGTGAAATGTTTAAGGTAACCAATTTCTGCTAGCCAATCTGCTGTTCCTTTATTACATAAACACAACACCCGCTTAACTGGAATCAAAATATTTTATTTTTTAACAGTAAACTTTTTTAAAATTGAAGTTTTTTTTTTTTAACAAAACCCCAAAAAAATTTGTTTTGAAATTTTTTTCAAGACGTTCAACGTCGGCCAGCAAGACCCGCAAATTGGCCTTTAGGCTGGCCAGAATGCCAGGCAGACTTGTGGGACCAACTGCACCATCTGAAATGAAGTGCAAAAATAAACATTACAAACTTACTCACATTACCTATTATACAAGCAAGGCACAAAGCGCACTTTAATGGCAAAGTGACTACATCATGGTTGTTGTAATGAAAAAACAGTAGCAGACCAACACACAAGCATTCTCAGCAATGTATTTTTATCAACTAAAACATGTTAAAAGTGTACCCAGAGCCGGCCATAAGTATAGGCAAACTAGGCAATTGCCTAGGGCATTTGATATGCCTAGGGGCATCAGCAGCTTCTGCTGATTAAAATGATATGCGGCATGCCTATATTCTGTGTAGCATTTCTTATGCAGATACAGCCACTGCCTCACACAGTATATAGGCATGCTGCATATCATTTTAATCAGCAGAATCTGCTTGTGCATCCTAGCCACATAACAATGTAAAAAAGATGATTTTCATAAAAAAAAGGTGCCCGACGTTAGCATTGAGGCAAGATTTATGAGGACACATCTGTATCCAAGCAGAGGTCACAGTGTTAGTGGCAGTATGAGTGCTGTGTGCATGTGAGTGGGTTGGTTGTGCAGTAGTGTTCAGAATATGTGTAAGGAGCATTAGGTGTGTCATGTAAAAATGCATTAATAAAGTGCAACATATGTGTAAGGGGCACTATGTGTGTCATTAAGTGTATGAGGGCATTAATAATGTGTGGCATATGTGTAACAGGGTACTACTGTATGTGTGTCATTATGTGTATAGGGGCACTAATATTAATGTGCAGCAAATGTGTAGGGGGCACTGTGTGTGTCATTATGTGTATAAGGGCATTAATAATGTGCGACATATATGTAAGGGACATTATGTGTAAAAGGGCATTAATGAAGGTTGTCATAATGTGTAAGACACATTATGTTTATAAGGACATTAATAATGTGTAAGGTGCATTACTGTGTGGAATTGTGTGTATAAATGCATTACTAATGTGTGGCATTATGTGTATAAGGTGCTCTACTATGTGGCACTGCGTATAGAAAGGGCACTACTGTGTTGTCTAATATGAATAAAGAGCAATAGGGTGTGGTGTAATGTGAATAAGGAGCAATTCAGTGTAATGTAATGTGAATAAGGGGCTCTACTGTGAGGAGTAATGTTTATAAGGTAAAGTAATACTACTGTTGGATGTAATATGAATTATGGACACTATCGCATGATCAAATGTGAATAAAGTTGCAGTACTGTGTGGCGTAATTGGAATTGGGGTTACTATTGTGTGGCCATGCCACTTGCCAGCAAAAACACACCCCTTTTTGGGCTGTGTACCAAATGTGCGAACTGCTCCTATTTAAAATATAGGGGGTACAAACACCAAAATAAGGACTGCTATGGGTGAGGGGTGATGGTGCTGGTGCTGGGAAAGAGGTACAAGGTCAGAGGCGGAACCAGCGGTGGTGCTAGGGGGCACCAGCCAAAATCTTGCCTAGGGCATCATATTGGTTAGGGCCGGCTCTGAGTGTACCACACCATGCTGGGATTCATTCACTTCTGGAGTGACCCAGACTTGTCTGTTTTGGGGTTGGCCCTGCATCATCACACTGCATATCAACATCTTCAGAAGGACAACATATCCTAGCATGCCCACACTCCCTGAAAGCCTGCCAAACTACATAAGGTCAAACAGGTGTTTTTTTTTTTTGTTGATCAACATTTTTTAAGTGTCACTTTAACAACACATGTCCCCAGACTTGAACTGTCACACAGGGATACAGGGGAAAGCACCAGTGTACCAAATTTCATGCATGAGCAGCCTAAGGATCAAGTTCCAGACTGTGGTCTTTCCTGTTGCATTTTGCTGGGTCTAAACATTGTCGACCCACACACTGTCGATCTAATGATCCACACCCCTTACATGTGACACTGGATATTTTATGTTTGTTTTTGCAACACACTATTGTTAGGCAGTCATTTTGTAGTTAACTTTGGATGGACGTCAGCCCCTGTAGGTCGACATGTGCTAATTCTAAATGTCACAAGATCAACATGTTATGTATGGATACATGACAAATGTGTAAGTTTATTTTCACTTCATGCGGCACATGTACTCCAATTGCAATGGGAAATGCTTACGATGTAAGCGGTAGTGTAGCAATTCACTGTGTCCTAAGCCTGGCAAACAAAGTGAAGCATGCGAGTTGACTGTGCAAATATTGGAATACCCAGGCACAAGTTAAAAAGTCCAACAACATACCAAAATCCACTCAGGTCTAACTGTTTCGCTGATAAGCTAGCACATATAAACCCTGTTGTCCTGGCAACCCTGTCGACCTAATGAGTGTCGACCTAGTGTCCAGCCTAAACATTGAAGATGTAGACACTGTACATCTAATGATCCTCACACAAATGTAAATGCAACATCCATACCATGATGAAGAAGACAAACATTTTTCCTTGGGCCAAGATTGGCACCAGTACAACACTGCATGAATTTGAATTTGAAGTTAAAGTAGGTAACAAATGAAATGTAAATGTGTTAAAACTTACTCTCATCTGGCACATGCGCAGCACCCTCAAGATCCTCCGGGGCCGCTGCTGCCCATTCACTGGGTGGGAAAGGAGGCTGGATAGGGGAAGGAGGCTGGATGGGGGAAGGAGACTGGTTTGGGGAAGGGGGAGCTGTTTTCAGAGGGTGGGTCTGATTGAGAGGGGGGCGGAGAGGGGGTTTGGACCACAGAGGGTGAGGGGGGCTGAGAGGTGGGTTGTGCCACAGAGGGGGAGGGGGGCTAAGAGGGGGTTTTGACCACAGAGGGGGAGGGGGTCTGAGAGGTAGGTTGTGCCACAGAGGGGGAGGGGGGCTGAGAGGTGGGTTGGGCCACAGAGGGGGAGGGGGGATGAGAGGTGGGTTGGGCCACAGAGGGGAAGGGGTGCAGAGAGGGGGTTTGGGCCACAGAGGGGGAGGGGGGTGGAGAGGGGGTTTGGGCCACAGAGGGGGAGGGGGGCAGAGGGGGGGGTTGTGTCAGAGAGGGGGAGGGGGGTGGAGAGGGGGTTTGGGCTACAGAGGGGGAGGGGGGCGGAGAGGGGGTTTGTGTCAGAGAGGGGAGGGGGTGGAGAGAGGGGGTTTGGGCCACAGCGGGGGAGGGGGTTTGGGAAAGAGAGGTGGAGGGGGTTGGAGAGGGGGAGGTTGTGGATGAGAAAGGGGATATTGGTTGCTGGGGTTCAGGAACTTAAGGGGGTGAAGGACTTTGTGGTGGGGAGGAGGCTGGCGGTGATCCTTCCCGATCTTGCCATTGTGCTTGCCATAGAATCACATAATTAAATTTAAAAATGATTTCTAAAAAAATATCCATGTGCATTACAAAATTACATTGTTCTGTTCAATTTAAAATACACAGACCAAGTTAGTTATGTGTACATCGTACAGTCTGTGTGGCGACTCAGTACAACAATAAACATTATTCCCTAAGCACTTTGCTACCCAGTCAGTACTGCAAGCCCTAACCACACACACTCTGTAAACTGGTTAAGTGTGGTATGTTTGTGGTACTATAGTTTAATTATACAGTCTGCTAATAATCTCACTTTACCACATCTTAGCAAAAGTTTGCAGTGTAAAAATTTATTTTGTTACTGCTACTAATCACAGCTTAATACACATGTGGACACATTTTAAAGCGTTTAACCCACTGTGTCTGTGGCGTCCACGGATTTGCTGGCGCAGCTGCGCCAACAACTCCGGCTGTCGTCGGTGGAGGTTGCTCCACCGCCGCTCAAGCTGGATGATGGAGCGCTTTGTCCGGGTCCGCGTGCGCAATATGCGGCGGACCTCCGCATAGGCCTCGCGCTTAACCCAATTTGGGACATAGGGTCCCGCGCGGCCTACGCGGTGGTCCATCACCGCCGTGAGCACACGCAGCTCGCGGTGGCTAAATGCAGATGAGCACATGGTGCCTATGGCGTTTTCTATACATAGGCATATATTTATAGTGTGTGGTTGTATTTCATTGGTTGTAATATCATGGTGTCATCTTTATTTAACTTTATTGATATGTGTACAGTATTGTACAGGAAAGTTGGGATTCCTTTAGTTGGCACCAGCGATTATTCGCACACACACACACACACACACACGCACAAACACACCAACAAATAATTACTAACCACATATTTAAAAATACAAATCCTGCTTCTAAAATTTTAGCATTGTAGGTTTTTTGCTTAAAAGCAAAATATTCTTAACTTGAAAATGTTTATATCTCTCTC
Source organism: Pseudophryne corroboree (assembly GCF_028390025.1). Taxonomy (NCBI): domain Eukaryota; kingdom Metazoa; phylum Chordata; class Amphibia; order Anura; family Myobatrachidae; genus Pseudophryne; species Pseudophryne corroboree. The sequence goes on from NC_086451.1 coordinate 241,465,543, forward strand.
TCTAGATAGTTAGATACACACACACACACACACACACACACACACACACACACACACACACACACACACACACATATACAAATACATATATTTAAAAAAAAAACTATATATATATATAAAATTGGTGGCCTTGCATGCCTCCGTTGCCTTGGAGGATGAGGAGCCGGTTGGGGTGGGAGGGCTTCCGCAGGTTGGGGTGGGAGGGCTTCAGCACCCACATATATGGACATCACCAACTTCAAATGAAGGTAGGAAACATTAAAACACACAATCAATTAACAACACACATTGCAAAAATAACAATTATGGGGGTAATTCCAAGTTGATCGCAGCAGGAAATTTTTTAGCAGTTGGGCAAAACCATGTGCACTGCAGCTGTGGCAGATATAACATGTGCAGAGAGAGTTAGATTTGGGTGGGTTATTTTATTTCTGTGCAGGGTAAATACTGGCTGCTTTATTTTTACACTGCAAATTAGATTGCAGATTGAACACACCACACCCAAATCTAACTCTTTCTGCACATGTTATATCTGCCTCCCCTGCAGTGCACATGGTTTTGCCCAATTGCTATCAAAAATCCTGCTGCGATCAACTTGGAATTACCCCCTATATGTATGGCAGTTCAAACACTTACTGCAGGAGCGTACTCCATATCTTCATGATGAAAAACCGGAACAAACACAATAAAAAATGTCATTAAACCACATTTACCTACGTAGCTACAACATTGTTTCCCATTAAACAAAAAAAAAACTAAAAGAAAGACAACCAATAAACCCATAAAATTACTTCAACAAGATATGATTAACCTACTAAGTATGGACTACTACAAAAAGAACCTAACAAATTCAGTAAACAATGGCAACGACATGTAACTTACAAACTAAACAAATATTCCCGCAAAGGAAGAACACAACAAACTGCATACTTTGGCACACCAAATTTTGTAATTCTGAAAATATTAAAACAATATGACTATGATAATAGGAACAAACACACTGTCACTCCTCCAACACCATCTCACCCAGGGACAGGCTACTTACCTGCTCAGAAAGAGAAAAAAAAACAACCTTGAAATCCAAAAGAAACTGGGCCTACTTTGGCACGCTCAAACAAGATTTTTAAGCAAAAAAATACAGCAACCTACAAGAGAGAGGAAAGAACACTGAGAATAGGAACAAACACACTGTCACCCCTAGGACGGTAACACAGCAAATTACATGTTAAACAACTATTAGATTCTAAATGTATACACAGATAGTAAATAAAAAATACAAACCACACCAAAAAATTTAAAAAAACCACCGCAAAAAAACAGCATTGTTCCCCCCTACATACTCTTTGTTGTTATATACTAACTAATTTAAAAACATTCTTAAGGTTGTTTAAAACACGGCATCCGCAACACAACAGTAAAAAATTCACCATCTAACAAACGCACATTAGTTTGCAATGTACTGCTAAAAAACTCACACAAAACTATTCTTGGCAACACATCCGCCTTGCCTCTATTGTACTTCATACCATACACCCACAAACACAGGCTGCATGCAAGGCATTTAAATAGCCAGTACTGCAATTACTGGAAAAATTAGCCTAATTAGCACCTGTGCGAATTCCCGCACTGGAAATCACACGCAGCTATAAATCGCCAGACAGCTGTGCCAACACACATGCCACCAGCAACATGGCTTCTCCCGAGCAAATAGCTGCAGAGTTGGACATGGTGCAGCAGCAGATGACCGCATTAACATTTAGGAGAATAGTGCTGCGGCAGCAGATGCTACAAGCTGCCAGTGGTGAGGTTGAAAGAGCAGGACCCAGTACTGGAGCAACCCCATCTTCTGACACACAGGGGTAATGCTGTGAGTCCCCTGCCAGACACGGATACTGTAGAAACTGAGGTAGATTCAGGACACAAACCCAAACAACACAACCAGCAAGTGAAGAGGAAGATGGTGAGGAGGTACAGGTCGATACCTCACAGGCTACATCCAAAAAAGGAAAATGACAGCCCACCTTTTCTAAGAGGGAGCTGCGAGTTCTGGTCACACAAGCCATGGACAAAATAGATAGAGGCAGCAAAAACATGGGTGCTGCAACCAAAGATCGCATCTGGAGGGACATTATCTGTAAATTAAGTTGGCTCAATTGTCCGCACCCCACAGGAAGTTAGAAGACGGTAAGTGTATATTGACACACAATTTTATGTCCAATTTATTCTAAAAAAATTAGCTATATGTGATGTTGCCTATAGCAACCAAATACATAACATGTGTACAAGCAAACAAAACAGGTATTCTTAACTTTTATGTCCCTTACCCCTAATTCTAATCACATATGAAGTTGGGCCGACTTCAAGTCCCGCCTGAAGGGCAAGAGGTCTGCAGAGTGGAATGCCTTGAGGGCAACAGGGGGAGGTCCCGCTGCCACTGTGGAGTATACAGACCTTGAGGAGCTGGCGATGGACTGTGTGAGCTATGAGGAGGCGGGTGGGGTGTCTCATATGGACACGGACCTGCCTGAAATTGTTAATCTACATGCCTTGCCAGGTAAGTTTACACACACAGTTTTTTTTTTTGTGTTTTCAAAGTTGTGACTTATTTTTTTTTCTGTCCTTTTTTCTCTCATTCTTCTATTTGCTTTTAACATAACACAGCACAGGAGGGTGAGCAGATTGAGTCAGAGCAGGGGTATCCGGCTGAGACTGAGGTGGGGGGACCCAGTGAGTCCTCCAGTGTGGGTCGCCAGATTCCACCTGTCCAGATTCCAACTGGCCCCCCCACCCAACCCTCTGCTATCCCGGCCATTCTGTCTGAAATTGCCAGTTATGGTGAGAAGCTGACACAATTTCAGGACAGAATTATCCGGGAGGTAAGCCAGATACCTGTCCGGCTCACTGAGCACACAACCTGTGTTGGGCAAGGTGTAGCTCAACTCTGCCAAGGTCTGGCAGGGATCAGGCAGGGCCAAGCCGAACTCGCCTCCTTGGTCCAACAACTCGCCAGCTCTGTTGTGCAAGGGCTCCAGGACATCGCTGGCCGCCTTGCCCACAGTGGCAGGGAGCCAGCCACGTATGCTCCCTCCCCTCCCCCTGCCCAGGAAGAAGATCCCACTGGGCAGGGCCCTCGAAGGTCACTTCGCAGACCAAGCCGTGACCAACCACATCAGGCGGGGCAAAAGAAGAGAAAGTAATGTCTCTCCAGATGCCCAGCACCCATGTTTTCCATGTTGCCTTTATGTATTTTTTGTGGCTTGTGTGGCCAGAATGGACAACTCCCTCATGCTGAAATGGGGTTGTAGTCTTTTTTGTTTTGTAGCCTGTGAGTTAGTTTCCTGTACACTTGATCCATCTTCCTCTTCCTAGCGTGCTGTGTATGTTTGGGTTTGTGTATTGTGGCCAGAATCTACCTCAGTTTTCAAAAAAGTATACTCTGGCTGGGGGTTCACAACATTTTATTCTTTTTAATTATAAATTGTATTTGGCCAGTAGATGGGGGTACCACAGTACTGGGTTCTGTTATGTAAAAATCACCACTGGCAGCTGTTTGTTGCTATGTCCAATTTTTATTTTCATGCCCATTTCTAGCCATGTTGGCTTTTTGTTTTTCTTTATTTTCTTAAGTAAAAAAAAATTAAATAAAAATGCTTGTGTGTTTATTTTAAGGTTATGCACTCTTGAAAATTGTGTACAGTAAACTTTGACATTGCATATTTACATTTGTGGAACAAGGGAACAAACATAGAATATTCTTACAAACATTGAATATTCTAATTTAGTAAATTTTGGTCTTTAACAACACTTAACTGTGCCTAGAAAAAAACAACAACTTTGAAATCAACTTGGGTTACTAGGGGCCATTGGCGGATCCAGGGGGGAGGGCACTCTGGCCCGTGCCCCCCCTGTCGTTACCCAGGAATTTATGTTGGGGACACAAAACATAAAAAAACGCCGGGTCCCGACTCCCTCAGGACGCGCTGTGAGCCGCAGCGCTGTCCTGTCCTGCGCTGTCAATCAGTCTGGTGGGAGGGACGGAACGGAGGGAGGAACTTGGAAGAGGCGGAGACCATGAACAGTGTGATCTCCCGCCCGCCATTCCCTCCTCCTCTGCTCCGCATGCTCTCCCCCCCACGATTAACTCCGCTGCTGTACCTGAGGTGGGGGCAGTTCGGTCCCTGGTCCCCCGGCTGGATGCCGCCGCTCTCCCCGCTGATTCCACTCTTCTCCCTCCTCAAGCATGCGGCCGCCCCCTCCGCGTTTTCCGCTCCCCCCTGGCCGCATCCTGTGACTCCATGCTGGCGGCGTTGTGGCCTCATGCGGATCGGACTATATCTCCCGGCCTGACAGCGCTGCTGCTCACAGTTTCCATGGTGAGCGGTGGGGGCCTGGTCCCTAAAGGGAGTTATTTGGTGGGGTTTCTGGCTGCACTCTCTCCTGCCTCTCTGTCCCTACCCCCTGGTGCCTCTGTCCCTACCCCCTGGTGCCTCTGTCCCTACCCCCTGGTGCCTCTGTTCTTACCCCCTGGTTCCTCTGTCCCTACCCCCTGGTGCCTCTGTCCCTACCCCCTGGTGCCTCTCTCCTTACCCCCTGGTGCCTCCGTCCCTACCCTCTGGTGCCTCCGTCCCTACCCCCTGGTGCCTCCATCCCTACCCCCTGCTGCCTCCGTCCCTACCCCCTGCTGCCTCCGTCCCTACCCCCTGGTGCCGGCTCCGTCCCTACCCCCTGGTGCCTCTGTCCCTACTCCTTGCTACCTTTGTCACTACCCCCTGGTGCCTCTCTCTGTCCCTACCCCCTGGTGCCTCTCTTTGTACCTATTCCCTGGTGCCTCTGTACCTACCCCCTGGTGCCTCTGTCCCTACTCCTTGCTCTCTCTGTCCCTATTCCCTGGTGCCTCTCTCTGTCCCTGCTACCTCTGTCCCTATTCCCTGGTGCCTCTCTCTGTCCCTACTCCCTGCTACCTCTGTCGCTACTCCCTAGTACCATATAAAACGTGTATAACATGCTCTACCTGGTGCAATGGGTATAGAACACTAACTGGTGCAATGTGTGTAACGTGCTCTACCTGGTGCAATGTGTATAACGTGTTCTACCTGGCGCAATTTATATAACGTGTTCTACCTGGCGCAATCTATATAACGTGTTCTACCTGGCGCAATCTATATAACGTGCTCTACCTGGCGCAATCTGTATAACGTGTTCTACCAGGTGCAGTGTGTGTAACGTGCTCTACCTAGCACAGTGTGTGTAACGTGCTCTACCTGGCGCAGTGTGTATAACGTGCTCTACCTGGCGCAATCTGTATAGCGTGCTCTACCTGGTGCAGTGTGTATAACGTATTGTAACTGGCGCAATCTGTATAACGTGTTCTACCTGGCTCTGTATAACGTGTTCTACCTGGCGCAATCTGTATAGCGTGCTCTACCTGGTGCAGTGTGTATAACGTGTTGTAACTGGCGCAGTGTGTATAACGTGCTCTACCTGGCGCAGTGTGTATAACGTGCTCTACCTGGCGCAGTGTGTATAACGTGCTCTACCTGGTGCAATGTGTGTAACGTGCTCTACCTGGCGCAGTTTGTGTAACGTGCTCTACCTGGCGCAGTTTGTGTAACGTGCTCTACCTGGCGCAGTTTGTGTAACGTGCTCTACCTGGTGCAGTGTGTGTAACGCGCTCTACCTGGCGCAGTGTGTGTAACGTGCTCTACCTGGCGCAGTGTGTATAACGTGCTCTACCTGGTGCAATGTGTATAACGTGCTCTACCTGGTGCAATGTGTGTAACGTGCTCTACCTGGCGCAGTTTGTGTAACGTGCTCTACCTGGTGCAGTGTGTGTATAACGTGCTCTACCTGGCGCAGTGTGTGTAACGTGCTCTACCTGGCGCAGTGTGTGTAACGTGCTCTACCTGGCGCAGTGTGTATAACGTGCTCTACCTGGCGCAGTGTGTATAACGTGCTCTACCTGGTGCATTGTGTATAACGTGTTCTACCTGGTGCAATGTGTATAACGTGCTTACCTGGTGCATTGTGTATAACGTGCTCTACCTGGCGCAGTGTGTATAACGTGCTTACCTGGTGCATTGTGTATAACGTGTTCTACCTGGTGCAATGTGTATAGGGTGTTCCAACTGGTGCAATGTGTGTAAGTGCTCTACCTGGTGCAATGTGTATATAACGTGCTCTACCTGTGTGGTGTAATGTGAATTGGTACTGTTATGTGGCCATGCTCTTTCCCCATGAAGCCGCACCCCTAAATTTTTGGTGCGCGCCTTCGCCGCGCACTGTCCTTGGTTTGAAGTACGGCAGGGGGAGCACCAATTTACTTTCTGCCAAAGGGCACTGAAATGTCTAGTTACAGCTCTGGGGCAGAGTGTCCTGTATGCTACACAGCCCAGCAGCACTGTCACCCCCCTCCTCCCCCTCGCAATACTTTTGTAGTGTCGAAATCACGCTGTTTTTATATTTGAATAATTAAGAAGATTAATATGAACCTTCATTCCGATGGGACCGAGAAAAGGACAGATAGGACCCCAATTTTTAAAAGTGAGGGGTCCGTGGGACCCACTTTTTTTTTGGGCTCAGCGCGATCACTGACACTTCTTCTTTTTCAAAAGGAGAACCACACTCCTTATCTGGGAGCATGCGTGCCTTAGGTGCATGTAAATATAACTATTACTGTTCCCCTATCATGGTGCCCCCCCTTTCATTTTCTTCTGGATCCTCCACTGCTAGGGGCAACATGCCATAGTATTAGAAATGGTCACATGTTCCAAAACTATAATAAGTGTGTTAGGCTGCATTATGTGGCTCATGTTGTTTGGTATGTACAAAGGAAGATGGCAATGTAGAAAACATGGCATGTTGGCATTTAGCTGATGTAGTTTATAAGTTGGTTTATTCACACTTGATGAAGGAACAAATTTGTCTTTACAAAAAAAAAAAATGCTGTTAACAGCAAAGTATTTACAAAAAAAAAAAAAAAGCAGTACATTATTTGTGAGTGTGTCAGATTTAGACATGGTAAATGATATATTGTTATGTGTAAAAACAATTGCTGGTAAGAGTCATTTGTAACTGCAGTGTTTTCCAAGTAATTGCTCAACAGGTGACTTAGTTTGCCAATGAATTGCTAAATAGGGCAGACACTCTTGTAGCAGTAGTTCGCAAGGGCTGAGTAGCTGCAGACTTACTCCTAGGCTGCGTTCAGCTAGCGAACATTTGTTGTGTACTTATAACCATCTGCTACGCATTTCTGCACAAAACACGCCTACTGCCGTTTGCATACTCCCACACTAGCCGCCTATTTTCATGCCCATTTAGTTAGATAGCGAAGCCAAGCCTCCGCACCGCCTCCGTCACACCCTGTTTTCGTTAGAGTAGTACGAACTGAAAATCAGTTAGCATTTTTGCACAAGCATCGTAACGCTAGCTTTGCGCACGCGCAATGTGACATTCGCGCATGCGCAGTTTGCAGATTTTCGCTGATTGCGATGCGATGAACTGCTGCGAACAACTCGGAATGAAGGCCTTGATCCGAAGCACCAACAGGCTAGAGCTTTGAGTTTGCACCGCCTCCTCTATATCCCCGCCTCCAGGCACTGGAGCTCAGTGTGTAAGTTGGTGCAGCTAACAGGATGGGCTGCTCTAAGCAGCCCTAAAAAGAGCTTTTTTTGAGAAGAAAGAAGACTTCAAGGGTCGCAGCACAGGTACTAGATGCTATATGTCACACTGACATATCGTGCTGCGGCTCCATCACCTCCCACAGCGGCGCTGTATACTCCCATGCCCTGGTTGATGGGTACTTACAGCGGAGGCGCTCCGGTCTCATCAGGCACACATCACCGCTGCTGCTCTCCTGGATCGCGTGGCCGCACTTACAGGAAGGAGGTAAGAGGGTCCCCCTAGTGGGACCCGCCAAAATCGCAATCTGGACACGGTCCCTGGAGATGCACCGCGCCGCTGGCGTGGACACTGTGGCTGTGCAGGGACCCCACTATATCCACCAGGACAAGGAGCACAGGTCGGATTTACTAAAATCTGTTTATTGCAGGCTCCATAGTACCTGGTAGTGAAGCCCAGCAGAGGGGATAAGGCACTGACCTGTAGCCCCTACCCCAGCCCCAGGCGCCATCTACAGCAGATGTTCCCACCCTGGAGCTGCATCTCTCTTCTCCCTCACTCCCTGTCAGCGTTTGGGCGCCATTACACACAGCTGCGCTGATTCTGGGACTGCTGGGCACTGTCTCCTCTGTAAAGCCGCCTGCCTCATCAGCGCTGTGCATTTACAGGACTCTTAAGTATTCTACATGTCATTTACACAGTGTTAGTTAAGAACAAGTGCATAACTACAGGGATATTTAGTACAAGTATTCTGTGATATACATCCAGTGTTTACTGTGCATTGTTATATCTGTATACAATGCATACAGGGCCGGTGCTAGGGTGTTCGGCGCCCCCCTGCAAACTATAAATTTGCGCCCTCCCATATTCCTTTGGCGCGCACCGGGAAAAGGGGTGTGGTCTCACAAGTAAGGGGCATAGCCACACAATAGTACCCCCATTCAAAATTATGCCACAATGTAGCACAATCTTATTCATCTTATACGTAATGAAAAATATATAGGGGCGTGGCTTCATGGGGAAGGGGCGTGGCCACAAAATAATAGCAATTCATACTACGGTGCACAGTAGTCTCCATTATTCAAATTACGCTGCACAGTAGCGCCACTACACCAGGTAGAGCCCCTTTTATACATTACAGCAGACAGCGTCCCCCTTTTTACACATTACAGCAGCCAGTCCCCCTTTTTACACATTGCGGCAGCCAGGCCCCCTTTTTACACATTGCGGCAGCCAGGACCCCTTTTTACACATTGCGGCAGCCAGTCCCCCTTTTTACACATTGCGGCAGCCAGGCCCCCTTTTTACACATTGCGGCAGCCAGGACCCCTTTTTACACATTGCGGCAGCCAGTCCCCCTTTTTACACATTGCGGCAGCCAGGCCCCCTTTTTACACATTGCGGCAGCCAGGACCCCTTTTTACACATTGCGGCAGCCAGTCCCCCTTTTTACACATTGCGGAAGCCAGTCCCCCTTTTTACACATTGCAGCAGCCAGGCCCCCTTTTTACACATTGCGGCAGCCAGGACCCCTTTTTACACATTGCGGCAGCCAGTCCCCCTTTTTACACATTGCGGCAGCCAGGCCCCCTTTTTACACATTGCGGCAGCCAGTCCCCCTTTTTACACATTGCGGCAGCCAGGCCCCCTTTTTACACATTGCGGCAGCCAGTCCCCCTTTTTACACATTGCAGCAGCCAGGCCCCCTTTTTACACATTGCGGCAGCCAGGACCCCTTTTTACACATTGCGGCAGCCAGTCCCCCTTTTTACACATTGCAGCAGCCAGGCCCCCTTTTTACACATTGCAGCAGCCAGGACCCCTTTTTACACATTATGGCAGACGGTGTCCCCCAGAGAGAGAGAGAGAGAGAGAGAAAGAGAGAGAGAGGGATATACTTACCTTCTCCCCGCTGACAGGCTCCTCGTGCTGGCATCTCCCTCTGTGCAGGCATCGGACAAGGAGGAGTAGGGAGGGGGACTGGAGCCGCAGCAGCGCTATGTCATTGGTAGTAAGCGCCGCTGCAGCATCCCCCTCTCCTTCCGTATAGGCTGCCTGGTGCTGCTGTGGATGCTGGGATGGAGGAACCGCATCCCAGCATCCACAGCAGCGCCGGGCAGCCTATACGGAAGGAGAGGGGGATGCTGCAGCGGCGCTAACAATCAATGAAATAGCGCTGCTGCGGCTCCAGTCCCCCTCCCTCCTCCTCCTTCTCAGCTGCCTCCGGCGCTTCTCTCTCCTCCAGCGCGGCTGCGGCGCACGGCGCAGACTTCAGAGGCGGCATGTAATGAGTCAATTTGACTCATTACATGCCGCTGGCCGTGCGCCCTCAGGGCAACTGCGCTGTGTGCCAAGCCCACTTGGCACACACGTAGTTACGGCCCTGCCCCAAGTAGTAGTAGTATTGTTATATGTAATGCTCCCCAAGTAATAGTAGCATCCTATACATAATGCCCCCCCCCAAGTAGTAGTATCGTCCTCATACGTAATGACCCCCCTAGTAGTAGCGTTATTACACGTAATGGCCCCCATTAGTAGCGTTGTTACACGTAATGGCCCCCCCATTAGTAGCGTTGTTACACATAATGACCCCCCTAGTAGTAGCGTTGTTACACGTAATGGCCCCCCCATTAGTAGCGTTGTTACACGTAATGGCCCCCCCATTAGTAGCGACGTTACACGTAATGGCCCCCCCATTAGTAGCGACGTTACACGTAATGGCCCCCCCATTAGTAGCGACGTTACACTTAATGCCCCCCCTGTAGTAGTAGCGTCCTTAAAGCACACATAAACGCACACAGACATACCACACACAGACACAATACACACACACTTCCCTCTCACCCTTCACTTACCTAAGCCAGTCTCCCTCTGAGTCTGTACACTATAGCAGCCTGGTCCGTGTAGCTCCGCCCCCTTCAGGCCCGTTTAGCTCCGCCCCTTCCGTCCCGTGTAGCTCCGCCCCCTTTTGTCCCATACACAGCGCTGTCCTGTCACACAGGGGAGGGGAGCGGAGGGAGGAGGATTTTAATGCTACAAGCGCCGCTGCCAGTGCCTGTCGGCACAGCAGCAGCAGTGGGGACAGGACGGCGCAGCAGGGAAGGAATGCAGAGCAGGGGGAGCGCCTCTCCGTCCCAGCGCCTCCCTGCACTGCATCCCTTCGCTGAGCGGGTAGCGCCGGGCCTGCATACATAGTATTAGTAGTATTGCTAGTCTAGTGCAGTCTTATTGTTGTGTGTAATAATTTCAGCATTGCACATGTAACTGTGTGTGCCTATTGCTGACATGAGGTTTCCATTCCGTGTATCACATCTTGCTATCACTATATTCTGTACCCTGAGGGGGCTAAGTGCATCAGGGTCCCATATATTATATAGTCTTTCACAGGATATACTGTTTTGTATTTTTCTCTGTGTATTTAAGTCACCATATACCACTTAAATCCTCTGTTTGTGTTTTGCATTTGCAGTCACACTCCACAGGGTTTTTTTGTCAGGTTCTATGTCTGGCTATATTGTACTGTTACGCCCTAAGGCTACGTTTCCATATAATGTCTGCTACACAGGGCTGACGCCACGGATTTATCTGAGGAAAATATTCCAGCTGAGGGTCCAGGTACCGGGGATTCTGTACCCCTCAGTCAGTCTGTAGCACCGGTGGCACACCAAGACCCACCTTGGGCTGCTTTTTCTAATTTACTGACTACGCTAGTAACTAAACTTATGCCCCCTGTGGGACCTCCTGTGCCATTACAGCCACATATTGTTCCTGTAGTTAATCCGCCAAGGGCTGATACTCTGTCTACTCAGTTACAGCAATTAAATCAGTCTTTGGTTAAACAAAAGCCTAACCCTCGCCCTTCTAGGACCAAGGTGTCATCTTCACGGGCCATTTCTTCCTCACAATCCACTTATGTTTCGGATACTTCATCCGATGAAGATGGGGTATATACTGACCCATCAGACACTGATGCAGATGCTTCTGTTGAGGAATCTACAACGCAGGTTGATGTTCCTGACCTATTGGAGGCTATCAAACTGATTCTTCAGATTGAGGATGAAACTGATCCTCCAGATACATCTAAGAAACCTGATAAGTTTAAACGTTAGAAGGTTACTAAATTGGTTGACATACGTCAGGAATCCTGGGAGTCTCCAGGGAAGAATTCTCCCTGTCTAAAAAGATGCTAGCTCGTTATCCCCTCTCTGCAGAGTTAAGTAAGAATTGGGAAACATCACCACCGGTGGACTCAAATGTAGCTCGTCTTGTGGTGTCTTCTACTCTGCCTGTCACTACCATCACCTCTTAGAAGGAACCGATGGATAAGCGTGTGGAGGGTTGCTTAAAGTCTATTTACACTCTTGCGGGTGCTGTACATAGACCCACAATAGCTGCTTCTTGGGCTACAAAAGGTATTGAAGCCTGGGTTCAAGATGTTGAGGCAGAGCTACCTCTGAATTTTTCTGATAATGCCAGACAGTGTCTTTCATATATTACCACAGCCTCTCATTACATTCAGGAGGCGGCCTCTGATGCCGGTGTTCTGGCGGCCAAAGCATCTACTACGTTCATTCTAGCTCGCCGCATTCTGTGGTCGCGGTCCTGGTCGGTAGACCTGGACTCTAAAAAGACCTTGGAGGTGATCCCTTTTAAGGGAGATATACTATTCGGGGAAGATTTGAACAAGATTGTTGCTGAATTAGCGTCTGCTAAAACTGCATGTCTACCAAGCACTAATCCTTTCGGCTCCGAAGGCTAGGGTACCACTTTTCGTTCCTTTCGACCTCCAAGTAAAGCAAAGGGTCAGGCGTACCCGAAACAGGCTTGCACTTCCAAAACCCCTAAGACTAAGCCTAAACGTTATTGGACTGCCCATCAGCCTGCTTCCCAACCAGACAAGCATGCTGCATGATGGGGTGGGCCTCCCCCTAGGGCAGGGCTGGACAAACCGGTCCTCGAGATCTACCAACAGTTCATGTTTTCCAGGCCTCCCGGAGATCTGTAGAATTGTCAGTTAGGAATGAATGCAGCACATCTTAATTAGTAATGACTACACCTGTGCACCAGCTAGGTGGTCTGGAAAATGTGTACTGTTGGTAGATCTCGAGGACTGGTTTGGCCAGCCCTGCCCTAGGGAATCCCAGAGTGGGAGGCCGATTTCTGCGGTTCACCCAGGTATGGTTACAGACCACTTCGGACGACTGGGTGAGGGAAGTCGTCGCTCGCGGATACTCCATCTCTTTCAGGACACGTCCCCCTCACAGGTTTTGCTCCACGGTTACGCCTTCGGATCCGTTGAAAGCAAAAACTCTACGTTTGGTGGTGCAATCCCTCCTGGACACAGGCGTGATAGTGCTGGTGCCTTTGTCTCAGAGGGGCAGGGGGTACTATTCAACGCTGTTCCTAGTTCCGAAGCTGAATTGATCCTCCCGGTCCATTCTCAACCTCAAATCTTTGAACACATTTGTGAAGGTATCCAATGGTATTCCATATGGAAACTCTTTGTTCTATTGTTCTGGCTTTGGAGCTCAAGGATTATATGATATCCCTGGACATACAGGATTCTTACCTACACATGCCTATTGCTGTATCGCATCAGCAGTATCTGCGGTTTGCTATTGGCAACCTACATTATCAATACCAAGCCTTGCCCTTTGGACTGACTACAGCTCCTCGGATCTTCACCAAGGTCATGGCAGTCATGGTGGCCATTGTCCGTCGGCAAGGTATCGGGATCCTGCCGTATCTGGATGACTTGCTGATCCTGGCGAACTCCCCAGAGGTTCTCACCCGTCATCTGGAACTGAAAGTGCAATTCCTACAAGCACACGGGTGGCTCATCAATTGAAAGAAGTCCTCACTGGTCCCTGCTCAGAGCATGGTGCACCTGGGGCATTACTGGACACATACAACCAACGTTTGTTCTTGGCTCCAGAGAAGGTCTTGAAGCTTCAGGACAGGATAAGATGCTTCCTTTCTCACTCACGAGTGTCGATACACTCCGCGATGCAAGTGCTAGGCCTCATGGTGTCGGCCTTTGACATGGTGGAGTACGCTCAATTTCACCCCCGCACTCTGCAGAAGCTGATCCTTGCCAGGTGGGACGGCCTGCCTCACCGGATCAGATCTCACATGACCTCCTTGACTCTGGAGGTTCGTCTGTCACTGAGCTGGTGGCTACAGGACCAACAATTGAGCAGGGGTCGTCCCTTCTGGATCTCCAACTGGGTCCTCCTAACGATGGATGCCAGTCTGCCGGGTTGGGGCGCGGTGTTGGAGCAACATTCTCTTCAGGGTTGGTGGACCAGGGAGGAATCTCTCTCGATAAATATTCTGGAGTTGCGGGCAGTGTTCAATGCGTTGAAACTTGCCCTGCCGCTGGTACAGAACAGGCCTGTTCCAGTACAGTCAGACAATGCCATCGTGGTGGCATACAAAAATCATCAAGGCAGCACGCGAAGCCGCATGGCAATAATGGAAGTGTCAAAGATTCTTCAATGGGCGGAACGCCATCTGCCAGCCGTATCGGCAGTGTTCATTCCGGGGGTCCTCAACTGGGAAGCGGACTTCCTCAGTCATTAGGACGTACACGCCGGAGAGTGGAGCCTTCATCCGGAGGTCTTTCAACTCCTAGTGGACAGGTGGGGCCTACCAGATGTAGACCTGATGGCGTCTCGACACAATCACAAGGTTCCGGTCTTCGGAGCAAGGACAAGGGATCCTCAAGCAGCATTCGTGGACGTACTGGCAATTCCATGGAACTTTCAGCTGCCGTACGTGTTCCCTCCCATGTCACTACTGCCCACGGTATAAGGAAGTTAAAGCTAGAAGGAGGAATACTACTTCTAATCGCTCCAGCATGGCCCAGACGGCATTGGTTCTCAGACCTGCTGGGTCTCTCGATAGAGCATCCTCTTCTGCTTCCACAACGCCCAGACCTCCTTGTTCAGGGCCCTTGTGTCTACCAGGATCTGGCTCGACTGGCTTTGACGGCATGGCTCTTGAAGCGTCAGTTCTGAGGGCCAAGGGATTTTCTGAGGCGGTCATTCAAACTATGTTGAAAGCCCGTAAACCGGCTTTGGATCGGATTTATTACAGGGTTTGGAATTCTTACTTCACCTGGTGTGTGGCTAAGAATTATGACGCATACAAGTTCAGCACTGCCAAACTTTTGGCTTTTCTGCAACAGGGCCTGGACTTAGGCCTTCGTCTGGCCTTCCTCAAGGTTCATATTTCGGCCTTGTCATTGTGGTTTCAGAGCAAAATTGCGACTCTGCCTGACATTCATACTTTCACTCAGGGTGTTTTACGGATTCAACCTCCCTATGTTCCACCTGTGGCTCCTTGGGATTTGTAGGTTGTCCTGGATGCCCTACAAGAGTTTCCATTCGAACCTCTTGAGTCTGTGGACCTTAAGTGGCTTACTCTTAAGGTCTTGTTTTTGCTGGCTATTGCCTCTGCTAGATGGGTTTCAGACTTGGGTGCCTTGTCCTGTCGGTCACCCTTTCTGTTTTTTCACCGTGACCGAGCGGTTCTTAGAACTCACCCTGGTTATCTGCCTAAGGTGGTGTCATCTTTCCACCTTAACCAAGAGATTGTGATTCCAGCCTTTACCTCTCCAGGTTAATCCTCCAAAGATGTGTAGCTGGGGGTGTGCTCTGCGCTCCCTAAAATGTTTACTTGTGTGTTTGTGTACCCGAGCAGCCCAGGTTGGAGTAGGAAACTCTTTTCGTTTGTTTCCTTGTTTTACGAAATCTAGGGGGAGGGGGACCAACCTTTGGCGCTACTGGTTAATATTCAATTACAATAGAGCGCAATTTTTCTGCAACTAATATAAATGTATAGTTATGCAACAATGTGTAAATATGGAGGCAGTGGAATGTTTCTATATATCAGATTGTTTATTTGGTAAAATATTAAAAATTAATGACAATAATGGTTTAAACCTTAGTGCTATATATATTGCTAGCAAACATCGAGATTTAAACTGATAATTAATGAAGTTAAATTGCTAAAATCTATTGATGCTAAACATATAATAAATGCTAAACATATAATAAATAAATAAATAACACTGTGTTTAGAATTGTAGTAAATATATATATATATATATATATATACAGCACTGTGTTTTAAAAAATGAAGGAGACCGGTCTCTCTCTTTTTACATTAATTATGGATTAATGAGTGTGTTCCGGCAGAGCCGGTTGTGTCCGCAAAAAAGTCCGGTTTTTAGTAGGTTCCTGATAGTCCGTGAAGGCAAGTTGTAATCACAGTGGTATTGTTTTCAGGTGGTCAGAGTTAGTAGGAGTCGCTTACGTGTCTTCACCCTAATCAGGGCTGGGGAGTCCGTGCGTGTCTGGCGGTGCTGCAAGTGTCCTGTCTCCGTAGCCGCGGTTTGTTACAGGCGCCTGTAACTCCGGTTTCCTTGGTGTTGTCTCGCCGGCGTCTTCCAGGGAATTGGCGTTTCGCTCGGCCAATGATGCCTGTCCCTGACGAAGCACGGCATCATTGGCCGAGCGAAACGCGTTGGACCACGCCCCCTTTGTCCACCCGAAACCCGGAGATCCCGATTCCCTGGAAGACGCCGGCGAGACAACACCATGGAAAATAAGAATTTACTTACCGATAATTCTATTTCTCGGAGTCCGTAGTGGATGCTGGGGTTCCTGAAAGGACCATGGGGAATAGCGGCTCCGCAGGAGACAGGGCACAAAAAGTAAAGCTTTAGGATCAGGTGGTGTGCACTGGCTCCTCCCCCTATGACCCTCCTCCAAGCCTCAGTTAGGTACTGTGCCCGGACGAGCGTACACAATAAGGAAGGATTTATGAATCCCGGGTAAGACTCATACCAGCCACACCAATCACACTGTACAACCTGTGATCTGAACCCAGTTAACAGTATGATAACAGCGGAGCCTCTGAAAAGATGGCTCACAACAATAATAACCCGATTTTTGTAACTATGTACAAGTAATGCAGATAATCCGCACTTGGGATGGGCGCCCAGCATCCACTACGGACTCCGAGAAATAGAATTATCGGTAAGTAAATTCTTATTTTCTCTATCGTCCTAGTGGATGCTGGGGTTCCTGAAAGGACCATGGGGATTATACCAAAGCTCCCAAACGGGCGGGAGAGTGCGGATGACTCTGCAGCACCGAATGAGAGAACTCCAGGTCCTCCTTAGCCAGGGTATCAAATTTGTAGGATTTTACAAACGTGTTTGCCCCTGACTAAATAGCCGCTCGGCAAAGTTGTAAAGCCGAGACCCCTCGGGCAGCCGCCCAAGATGAGCCCACCTTCCTTGTGGAATGGGCATTTACATATTTTGGCTGTGGCAGGCCTGCCACAGAATGTGCAAGCTGAATTGTATTACACATCCAACTAGCAAAAGTCTGCTTAAAAGCAAGAGCACCCAGTTTGTTGGGTGCATACAGGATAACAGCAAGTCAGTTTTCCTGACTCCAGCCGTCCTGGAACCTATATTTTCAGGGCCCTGACCACATCTAGCAACTTGGAGTCCTCCAAGTCCCTAGTAGGCGCAAGACACCCCAATAAGCTGGTTCAGGTGAAACACTGACACCACCTTAGGGAGAGAACTGGGGACGAGTCCGCAGCTCTGCCCTGTCCAAATGGACAAACAGATATGGGCTTTTTTGAGAAAAAAATCACCAATTTGACACTCGCCTGGTCCAGGCCAGGTCCAAGAGCATGTTCACTTTTCATGTGAGATGCTTCAAATCCACAGATTTGACTGGTTTTAAACCAATGTGTTTTGAGGAATCCCAGAACTACGTTGAGATCCCACAGTGCCACTGGAGGCACAAAAGGGGGTTGTATATGCAATACTCCCTTGACAAACTTCTGGACTTCAGGAACTGAAGCCAATTCTTTCTGGAAGAAAAATCGACAGGGCCGAAATTTGAACCTTAATGGACCCCAATTTGAGGCCCATAGACACTCCTGTTTGCAAGAAATGCAGGAATCGACCGAGTTGAAATTTCTTCGTGGGGCCTTCCTGGCCTCACACCACGCAACATATTTTCGCCACATGTGGTGATAATGTTGTGCGGTCACCTCCTTTCTGGCTTTGACCAGGGTAGGAATGACCTCTTCCTGAATGCCTTTTCCCTTAGGATCCGGCGTTCCACCGCCATGCCGTCAAACGCAGCTGCGGTAAGTCTTGGAACAGACATGGTACTTGCTGAAACAAGTCCCTTCTTAGCGGCAGAGGCCATAAGTCCTCTGTGAGCATCTCTTGAAGTTCCGGGTACCAAGTCCTTCTTGGCCAATCCGGAGCCATGAGTATAGTTCTTACTCCTCTACGTCTTATAATTCTCAGTACCTTAGGTATGAAAAGCAGAGGATGGAACACATACACCGACTGGTACACCCACGGTGTTACCAGAACGTCCACAGCTATTGCCTGAGGGTCTCTTAACCTGGCGCAATACCTGTCCCGTTTTTTGTTCAGACGGGACGCCATCATGTCCACCTTTGGTAATTCCCAACGGTTTACAATTATGTGGAAAACTTCCCCATGAAGTTCCCACTCTGCCGGGTGGAGGTCGTGCCTACTGAGGAAGTCTGCTTCCCAGTTTCCATTCCCGGAATGAAACACTGCTGACAGTGCTATCACATGATTTTCCGCCCAGCGAAAAGTCCTTGCAGTTTTTGACACTGCCCTCCTGCTTCTTGTGCCGCCCTGTCTATTTACGTGGGCGACTGCCGTGATGTTTTATCCCACTGGATCAATACCGGCTGACCTTGAAGCAGAGGTCTTGCTAAGCTTAGAGCATTATAAATTTACCCTTAGCTATATTTATGTGGAGAAAAATCTCCAGACTTGATCACACTCCCTGGAAATTTTTTCCTTGTGTGACTGCTCCCCAGCCTCTCGGGCTGGCCTCCGTGGTCACCAACATCCAAAACTGAATGCCGAATCTGCGGCCCTCTAGAAGATGAGCACTCTGTAACCACCACAGGAGAGACACCCTTGTCCTTGGATATAGGGTTATCCGCTGATGCATCTGAAGATGCGATCCGGACCATTTGTCCAGCAGATCCCACTGAAAAGTTCTTGCATGAAATCTGCCGACTGGAATTGCTTCGAAGGAAGTCACCATTTTTTTACCATGGCCCTTGTGCAATGATGCACTGATTTTAGGAGGTTCCTGACTAGCTCGGATAACTCCCTGGCTTTCTCTTCCGGGAGAAACACCTTTTTCTGGACTGTGTCCAGAATCATCCCTAAGCACAGGAGACTTGTTGTCGGGATCAGCTGCGATTTTGGAATATTTAGAATCCACCCCTGCTGTTGTAACAGTATCCGAGATAGTGCTACTCCGACCTCCAACTGTTCCCTGGACTTTGCCCTTATCAGGAGATCGTCCAAGTAAGGGATAATTAAGACGCCTTTTCTTCGAAGAAGAACCATCATTTCGGCCATTACCTTGGTAAAGACCCGGGGTGCCGTAGACAATCCAAACGGCAGCGTCTGAAACTGATAGTGACAGTTCTGTACCACGAACCTGAGGTACCCTTAGTGATAAGGGCAAATTTGGGACATGGAGGTAAGCATCCCTGATGTCTCGGGACACCAGATAGTCCCCTTCTTCCCGGTTCGTTATCACTGCTCTGAGTGACTCCATCTTGATTTGAACCTTTGTAAGTGTTCAAATTTTTTTAGATTTAGAATAGGTCTCACCTAGCCTTCTGGCTTCAGTACCACAATATAGTGTGGAATAATACCCCCTTTTCTTGTTGTAGGAGGGGTAATTTAATTATCACCTGCTGGGAATACAGCTCGTGAATTTTTTCCCATACTGCCTCCTTGTCGGAGGGAGACCTTGGTAAAGCAGACTTCAGGAGCCTGCGCAGGGGAAACGTCTCGACATTCCAAACTGTACCCCTGGGATACTACTTGTAGGATCCAGGGGTCCTGTACGGTCTCAGCGTCATGCTGAGAGCTTGTCAGAAGCGGTGGAACGCTTCTGTTCCTGGGAATGGGCTGCCTGCTGCAGTCTTCTTCCCTTTCCTCTATCCCTGGGCAGATATGACTCTTATAGGGACGAAAGGACTGAAGCTGAAAAGACGGTGTCTTTTTCTGCAGAGATGTGACTTAGGGTAAAAACGGTGGATTTTCCAGCAGTTGCCGTGGCCACCAGGTCCGATGGACTGACCCCAAATAACTCCTCTTCCTTTATACGGCAATACACCTTTGTGCCGTTTGGAATCTGCATCACCTGACCACTGTCGTGTCCATAAACATCTTCTGGCAGATATGGACATCGCACTTACTCTTGATGCCAGAGTGCAAATATCCCTCTGTGCATCTCGCATATATAGAAATACATCCTTTAAATGCTCTATAGTCAATAAAATACTGTCCCTGTCAAGGGTATCAATATTTTTAGTCAGGGAATCCGACCAAGCCACCCCAGCTCTGCACATCCAGGCTGAGGCGATCGCTGGTCGCAGTATAACACCAGTATGTGTGTATATACTTTTTATGATATTTTTCCAGCCTCCTGTCAGCTGGCTCCTTGAGGACGGCCCTATCTATAGACGGTACCGCCACTTGTTCTGATAAGCGTGTGAGCGCCTTATCCACCCTAAGGGGTGTTTCCCAACGCGCCCTAACTTCTGGCGGGAAAGGGTATACCGCCCATATTTTCTATCGGGGGGAACCCACGCATCATCACACACTTCATTTAATTTATCTGATTCAGGAAAAACTACGGTAGTTTTTTCACATCCCACATAATACCCTCTTTTGTGGTACTTGTAGTATCAGAAATATGTAACACCTCCTTCATTGCCCTTAACGTGTGGCCCTAATAAGGAATACGTTTGTTTATTCACCGTCGACACTGGATTCAGTGTCCCTGTCTGTGTCTGTGTCGACCGACTAAAGTAAACGGGCGTTTTAAAACCCCTGGCGGTGTTTTTGAGACGTCTGGACCGGTACTAATTGTTTGTCGGCCGTCTCATGTCGTCAACCGACCTTGGCGCGTGTTGACATTATCACGTAATTCCCTAAATAAGCCATCCATTCCGGTGTCGACTCCCTAGAGAGTGACATCACCATTACAGGCAATTGCTCCGCCTCCTCACCAACATCGTCCTCATACATGTCGACACACACGTACCGACACACAGCACACACACAGGGAATGCTCTGATAGAGGACAGGACCCACTAGCCCTTTGGAGAGACAGAGGGAGAGTTTGCCAGCACACACCAAGAACGCTATAATTATATAGGGACAACCTTATATAAGTGTTTTCCCTTATAGCATCTTTTTTATATATTTCTAACGCCAAATTAGTGCCCCCCCTCTCTGTTTTAACCCTGTTTCTGTAGTGCAGTGCAGGGGAGAGCCTGGGAGCCTTCCCTCCAGCCTTTCTGTGAGGGAAAATGGCGCTGTGTGCTGAGGAGATAGGCCCCGCCCCTTTTTCGGCGGCCTCGTCTCCCGCTCTTAACGGATTCTGGCAGGGGTTAAATATCTCCATATAGCCCCCGGAGGCTATATGTGAGGTATTTTTAGCCAAAAAAGGTTTTCATTTGCCTCCCAGGGCGCCCCCCTCCCAGCGCCCTGCACCCTCAGTGACTGCCGTGTGAAGTGTGCTGAGAGGAAAATGGCGCACAGCTGCAGTGCTGTGCGCTACCTTAAGAAGACTGAGGAGTCTTCTGCCGCCGATTCTGGACCTCTTCTCGTTTCAGCATCTGCAAGGGGGCCGGCGGCAAGGCTCCGGTGACCATCCAGGCTGTACCTGTGATCGTCCCTCTGGAGCTAATGTCCAGTAGCCAAGAAGCCAATCCATCCTGCACGCAGGTGAGTTCACTTCTTCTCCCCTAAGTCCCTCGTTGCAGTGATCCTGTTGCCAGCAGGACTCACTGTAAAATAAAAAACCTAAGCTAAACTTTTCTAAGCAGCTCTTTAGGAGAGCCACCTAGATTGCACCCTTCTCGGCCGGGCACAAAAATCTAACTGAGGCTTGGAGGAGGGTCATAGGGGGAGGAGCCAGTGCACACCACCTGATCCTAAAGCTTTACTTTTTGTGCCCTGTCTCCTGCGGAGCCGCTATTCCCCATGGTCCTTTCAGGAACCCCAGCATCCACTAGGACGATAGAGAAACCGGAGTTACAGGCGCCTGTAACAAACCGCAGCTACGGAGACAGGACACTTGCAGCACCGCCAGACACGCACGGACTCCCCAGCCCTGATTAGGGTGAAGACACGTAAGCGACTCCTACTAACTCTGACCACCTGAAAACAATACCACTGTGATTACAACTTGCCTTCACGGACTATCAGGAACCTACTAAAAACCGTACTTTTTTGCGGACACAACCGGCTCTGCCGGAACACACTCATTAATCCATAATTAATGTAAAAAGAGAGAGACCGGTCTCCTTCATTTTTTAAAACACAGTGCTGTATATATATATATATATATATATATATATATTTATTACATTTCTAAACACAGTGTTATTTATTTATTTATTATATGTTTAGCATTTATTATATGTTTAGCATCAATAGATTTTAGCAATTTAACTTCATTAATTTAAATCTCGATGTTCTCATTAGTTTAAATCTCGATGTTTGCTAGCAATATATACAGCACTAAGGTTTAAACCATTATTGTCATTAATTTTTAATATTTTACCAAATAAACAATCTGATATATAGAAACATTCCACTGCCTCCATATTTACACATTGTTGCATAACTATACATTTATATTAGTTGCAGAAAAATTGCGCTCTATTGTAATTGAATATTAACCAGTAGCGCCAAAGGTTGGTCCCCCTCCCCCTAATCCTCCAAAGAGCATTCTTTGGATGTGGTACGGGTTCTCTGTATTTATGTGAAGAGAACAGCTTTGCTTCGGAGATCTGATTCTCTCTTTGTTCTGTTTTGGTTTTCACAAACGTGGCTGGCCTGCTAATAAGCAGACCTTGGCCAGATGGATTAGAATGGTGATTGCACATGCTTATGTACAGGCTGGCCTTCCTGCTACCATCAAAGCCCATTCTACTCTGTCTTTTGGACCTTCTTGGGCGGCCCGCCGTGGTGCGACCCTAGAACAATTGTGCAAGGCGGCTTTGTGGTCCTCAGGGAACACGTTCATAAGGTTCTATGACTTTGATACCTCCGCCTCCCAGGAAGTCTTTTTTGGACGCCGGGTTCTTGTGCCTGCTACAGTGCGTCCCCTCCCATGAGGACATCCCCGATGTTATTCCCTGTGGAATCAAAGTGTACCCCATTGCAGAAAAGGAGATTTATGGTAAGACTTATCATGGTTAAATCTCTTTCTGCGAGGTGCACTGGAATACACAGAGCGCCAACCCTGACGCACTTAGCTTCTTTGGGTTTGTATCAGAGTTGCCGACATTCTGGCTGCTCTCTGCGGGAGAGAGCAGCCAGGTCGGCTGAGCAGGGCGGGCAGGGGAGGCTAGATGAAGAGGAGGGGTGGTCCGGAGGCAGGACGGGGGCGGAGCAAGGGCGGACGGGGGCGGAATCACGGCAACGCCTCCTCTAAGCCACGCCCCCGCTCTGTAATGCCGCGATCACCGGCATTACAATGAAGGGGCGTGGCTATGATGACGCGAATCTGCAAGAATCGCGTCATCGACTGCCCGGTCCGCCCACTTTACACACTAAGTGGGCGGACGGGCAGGGGGGGACCCCGCAAACCGGGAGACTTGCCTGCTCTTCCGTGGGGCCGGGAGGGTCACCCGATTTTCGGGAGCCTCCCGGCCATTCCGGGAGAGTAGGTAAGTATGGTTTGTATGGCGTTAGCCGCTGGTACCTTCTTCTGTTGTGAGAATGTGGTTCTTTGTGGCTAACATCTACCATCTCTTTTACCTGCTACTGCATTGGACTGGTTAACAAAACTGAGCTCCAGTGCCCGGAGGCAGGGATATGGAGGAGGCGGTGCAGTGCATCTTGGGAACAGTCAAGCTTTAGCCTGTTGGTGCCTCGGATCAAGATCCAACTCTACACCCCGATGTTATTCCCTGTGGAATGCAGTGTACCTCGCAGAAAGAGATTTAACCATGGTAAGTCTACCATAAATCTCCTTTTTTGCAGCTACTATATGTAAATGTACTACATTCTACCTCTGTGACTTGATAGACACACCTCTTGTGTTCAGCAAGGGAAATGGATGAAAGCGATCTTTGTCCCATTAATGGGGGTAATTCCAAGTTGATCGCAACAGGAATTTTGTTAGCAGTTGGGAAAAACCAGGTGCACTGCAGGGGAGGCAGATATAACGTGCAGAAAGAGTTAGATTTGGGTGGGTTATTTCGTTTCTATGCAGGGTAAATACTGGCTGCTTTATTTTTACACTGCAAATTAGATTGCAGATTGAACTCACCACACCCAAATCTAACTCTCTCTGCACATGTTAAATCTGCCTCCCCTGCAGTGCACATGGTTTTGCCCAACTGCTAACAAAATTCCTGCTGCGATCAACTTGGAATTACCCCCTATATCTTATCTCAGATAGTCTGTTTGATGTCCGTGTGTGTTTGTCTGTTTATCTTTTTTTTCAGATCTTAAGTTTTTCTCTTAACTAAATGAAATGCAGGGATGTACAGTATGTGTGCTGCATATCTTTGTTTCGAATCTGCTTTTTCCTTTTCTGTGTAGACCTGGTGAATTTGTGAGATTATGGGTCTATAAATCAAAAACTCTGACAGCCCTATATATGAAGTGACACCTCCGCTGAAGATAGATAATCATGCAAGCAAACCATGGCGAAGCTTATATCACAAGGATCCTGCGTTACAATCTCCGTTAACCTTTCTCAGTTGATGCCATCTCAGTATGGTGATAACAAAGAAAATCACTGAAAACATACTAAGACTTAGGGTTGGTACTATACCAACGCTGGGTTCCCGTCTTTCAGATGGCCGGCGGTGGGGTGGGGGAGGGCGAGCACAATGAAGCCCCTTGCGGGCTCGCTGCGCTCGCCATGTAGCGCACTCTGTGGTTTGCTGCACTCGCCACAGGTTTAATTCCCACTCTATAGGTGTCGTGGACACCCACGAGTGGGAATAGTCCCTGTTGGTCGGCATGCCCACCGGCGGGCTAGTCAATGTTCGGGATGCTGGCGGCAGTATTGTGACCGGCGGTCTCCTGACCGGCAGTCACATAACCGCATCCAAAGACGTATATAGACACCAATGGTCTCAAGCAATATTTTTGTGTTGATTTTTTTGTTATTACATTAAATCTCCATTGGTAACGCTTGGATAATTTATTTGGCTCATAGCACCCTATGGGGGTAATTCTGAGTTGATCGCAGCAGGAACTTTGTTAGCAGTTGGGCAAAACCATGTGCACTGCAGGGGAGGCAGATATAACGTGCAGAGAGAGTTAGATTTGGGTGGGTTATATTGTTTCTGTGCAGGGTAAATACTGGCTGCTTTATTTTTACACTGCAATTTAGATTGCAGATTGAACACACCCCATCCAAATCTAACTCTCTCTGCACATGTTATAACTGCCCCCCCCCCCCCCCCTGCAGTGCACATGGTTTTGCCCAATTGCTAACAAACTTGAGGCTGCGATCAACTCAGAATTCCCCCCTACCATTCGCGCACACAGGTTGGGGGGGGGGTTCCGAGAATCTGGAAACACCCCCCCCCCCCCCCCCCCCCCTGATGAGACAATTTTTTTATTTTTGAAACGGAGACTGCAGTGTCTCCGTCTCAGTAAAAGCCGCGATCGCGTACGCGACCGCGATAGCGGAGCTGCAGCAGCAGAGAGCTATGTAGCTCTCTGTATAGTGTCCCGGGGGAGCTGCTGGCTGCGCATGCTCTGCCACAGCATCTCCCTCCGTCCTCACACAGTGCCGCAGGTCTGCCCCCTCCTCATATGCCATGGTGGTACTGTATGTAAGTATAACATATACAGTATGTATACTGTATATGAAATTTGTGTGTATGTATGTATGTATGTATGTATGTATGTGTGTGTGCTTGTGTGTTTATGTATGTAAAAATGTATGTGTGTGTGCTTGTGTGTTTAATTATATATGTATGTATGTATATGTATGTATATGTGTTTGTTTGTGTATGTATGAATGCATGTTCTATGTATCTAAGTATACATATATACACACACACACACACACACACACACACACACACACACACACACCGTATATGTATATATATATATATATATGTGTGTGTGTACTCTGTATACATGCATACACTAGAGATGAGCGCCTGAAATTTTTCGGGTTTTGTGTTTTGGTTTTGGGTTCGGTTCCGCGGCCGTGTTTTGGGTTCGACCGCGTTTTGGCAAAACCTCACCAAATTTTTTTTGTCGGATTCGGGTGTGTTTTGGATTCGGGTGTTTTTTTTCCAAAAAACCCTAAAAAACAGCTTAAATCATAGAATTTGGGGGTCATTTTGATCCCAAAGTATTATTAACCTCAAAAACCATAATTTACACTCATTTTCAGTCTATTCTGAATACCTCACACCTCACAATATTATTTTTAGTCCTAAAATTTGCACCGAGGTCGCTGTGTGAGTAAGATAAGCGACCCTAGTGGCCGACACAAACACCGGGCCCATCTAGGAGTGGCACTGCAGTGTCACGCAGGATGTCCCTTCCAAAAAACCCTCCCCAAACAGCACATGACGCAAAGAAAAAAAGAGGCGCAATGAGGTAGCTGACTGTGTGAGTAAGATAAGCGACCCTAGTGGCCGACACAAACACCGGGCCCATCTAGGAGTGGCACTGCAGTGTCACGCAGGATGTCCCTTCCAAAAAACCCTCCCCAAACAGCACATGACGCAAAGAAAAAAAGAGGCGCAATGAGGTAGCTGACTGTGTGAGTAAGATAAGCGACCCTAGTGGCCGACACAAACACCGGGCCCATCTAGGAGTGGCACTGCAGTGTCACGCAGGATGGCCCTTCCAAAAAACCCTCCCCAAACAGCACATGACGCAAAGAAAAAGAAAAGAAAAAAGAGGTGCAAGATGGAATTGTCCTTGGGCCCTCCCACCCACCCTTATGTTGTATAAACAGGACATGCACACTTTAACCAACCCATCATTTCAGTGACAGGGTCTGCCACACGACTGTGACTGATATGACGGGTTGGTTTGGACCCCCCCCAAAAAGAAGCAATTAATCTCTCCTTGCACAAACTGGCTCTACAGAGGCAAGATGTCCACCTCATCATCATCCTCCGATATATCACTGTGTACATCCCCCTCCTCACAGATTATCAATTCGTCCCCACTGGAATCCACCATCTCAGCACCCTGTGTACTTTGTGGAGGCAATTGCTGCTGGTGAATGTCTCCACGGAGGAATTGATTATAATTCATTTTAATGAACATCATCTTCTCCACATTTTCTGGATGTAACCTCGTACGCCGATTGCTGACAAGGTGAGCGGCGGCACTAAACACTCTTTCGGAGTACACACTTGTGGGAGGGCAACTTAGGTAGAATAAAGCCAGTTTGTGCAAGGGCCTCCAAATTGCCTCTTTTTCCTGCCAGTATAAGTACGGACTGTGTGACGTGCCTACTTGGATGCGGTCACTCATATAATCCTCCACCATTCTTTCAATGGTGAGAGAATCATATGCAGTGACAGTAGACAACATGTCCGTAATCGTTGTCAGGTCCTTCAGTCCGGACCAGATGTCAGCATCAGCAGTCGCTCCAGACTGCCCTGCATCACCGCCAGCGGGTGGGCTCGGAATTCTGAGCCTTTTCCTCGCACCCCCAGTTGCGGGAGAATGTGAAGGAGGAGATGTTGTTGACAGGTCGCGTTCCGCTTGACTTGACAATTTTCTCACCAGCAGGTCTTTCAACCCCAGCAGACTTGTGTCTGCCGGAAAGAGAGATCCAAGGTAGGCTTTAAATCTAGGATCGAGCACGGTGGCCAAAATGTAGTGCTCTGATTTCAACAGATTGACCACCCGTGAATCCTTGTTAAGCGAATTAAGGGCTCCATCCACAAGTCCCACATGCCTAGCGGAATCGCTCCGTGTTAGCTCCTCCTTCAATGTCTCCAGCTTCTTCTGCAAAAGCCTGATGAGGGGAATGACCTGACTCAGGCTGGCAGTGTCTGAACTGACTTCACGTGTGGCAAGTTCAAAGGGCATCAGAACCTTGCACAACGTTGAAATAATTCTCCACTGCGCTTGAGACAGGTGCATTCCACCTCCTATATCGTGCTCAATTGTATAGGCTTGAATGGCCTTTTGCTGCTCCTCCAACCTCTGAAGCATATAGAGGGTTGAATTCCACCTCGTTACCACTTCTTGCTTCAGATGATGGCAGGGCAGGTTCAGTAGTTTTTGGTGGTGCTCCAGTTTTCTGTACGTGGTGCCTGTACGCCGAAAGTGTCCCGCAATTCTTCTGGCCACCGACAGCATCTCTTGCACGCCCCTGTCGTTTTTTAAAAAATTCTGCACCACCAAATTCAAGGTATGTGCAAAACATGGGACGTGCTGGAATTTGCCCAGATTTAATGCACACACAATATTGCTGGCGTTGTCCGATGCCACAAATCCACAGGAGAGTCCAATTGGGGTAAGCCATTCCGCGATGATCTTCCTCAGTTGCCGTAAGAGGTTTTCAGCTGTGTGCGTATTCTGGAAACCGGTGATACAAAGCGTAGCCTGCCTAGGAAAGAGTTGGCGTTTGCGAGATGCTGCTACTGGTGCCGCCGCTGCTGTTGTTGCGGCGGGAGTCCATACATCTACCCAGTGGGCTGTCACAGTCATATAGTCCTGACCCTGCCCTGCTCCACTTGTCCACATGTCCGTGGTTAAGTGGACATTGGGTACAGCTGCATTTTTTAGGACACTGGTGACTCTTTTTCTGAGGTCTGTGTACATTTTCGGTATCGCCTGCCTAGAGAAATGGAACCTAGATGGTATTTGGTACCGGGGACACAGTACCTCCAACAAGTCTCTAGTTGGCTCTGCAGTAATGATGGATACCGGAACCACGTTTCTCACCACCCAGGATGTCAAGGCCTCAGTTATCCGCTTTGCAGTAGGATGACTGCTGTGATATTTCATCTTCCTCGCAAAGGACTGTTGGACAGTCAATTGCTTGGTGGAAGTAGTACAAGTGGTCTTACGACTTCCCCTCTGGGATGACCATCGACTCCCAGCAGCAACAACAGCAGCGCCAGCAGCAGTAGGCGTTACACGCAAGGATGCATCGGAGGAATCCCAGGCAGGAGAGGAATCATCAGAATTGCCAGTGACATGGCCTGCAGGACTATTGGCATTCCTGGGGAAGGAGGAAATTGACACTGAGGGAGTTGGTGGGGTGGTTTGCGTGAGCTTGGTTACAAGAGGAAGGGATTTACTGGTCAGTGGACTGCTTCCGCTGTCGGCCCAAGTTTTTGAACTTGTCACTGACTTATTATGAATGCGCTGCAGGTGACGTATAAGGGAGGATGTTCCGCGGTGGTTAACGTCCTTACCCCTACTTATTACAGCTTGACAAAGGGAACACACGGCTTGACACCTGTTGTCCGCATTTCTGGTGAAATACTTCCACACCGAAGAGCTGATTTTTTTGGTATTTTCACCAGGCATGTCAACGGCCATATTCCTCCCACGGACAACAGGTGTCTCCCCGGGTGCCTGACTTAAACAAACCACCTCACCATCAGAATCCTCCTGGTCAATTTCCTCCCCAGCGCCAGCAACACCCATATCCTCCTCATCCTGGTGTACTTCAACACTGACATCTTCAATCTGACTATCAGGAACTGGACTGCGGGTGCTCCTTCCATCACTTGCAGGGGGCGTGCAAATGGTGGAAGGCGCATGCTCTTCACGTCCAGTGTTGGGAAGGTCAGGCATCGCAACCGACACAATTGGAGTCGGACTCTCCTTGTGGATTTGGGATTTCGAAGAACGCACAGTTCTTTGCGGTGCTACTGCTTTTGCCAGCTTGAGTCTTTTCATTTTTCTAGCGAGAGGCTGAGTGCTTCCATCCTCATGTGAAGCTGAACCACTAGCCATGAACATAGGCCAGGGCCTCAGCCGTTCCTTGCCACTCCGTGTGGTAAATGGCATATTGGCAAGTTTACGCTTCTCCTCCGACAATTTTATTTTAGGTTTTGGAGTCCTTTTTTTACTGATATTTGGTGTTTTGGATTTGACATGCTCTGTACTATGACATTGGGCATCGGCCTTGGCAGACGACGTTGCTGGCATTTCATCGTCTCGGCCATGACTAGTGGCAGCAGCTTCAGCACGAGGTGGAAGTGGATCTTGATCTTTCCCTAATTTTGGAACCTCAACATTTTTGTTCTCCATATTTTAATAGGCACAACTAAAAGGCACCTCAGGTAAACAATGGAGATGGATGGATACTAGTATACAATTATGGATGGACTGCCGAGTGCCGACACAGAGGTAGCTACAGCCGTGGACTACTGTACTGTGTCTGCTGCTAATATAGACTGGTTAATAAAGAGATGTAGTATGTATGTATAAAGAAGAAAAAAAAACCACGGGTAGGTGGTATACAATTATGGACGGACTGCCGAGTGCCGACACAGAGGTAGCTACAGCCGTGGACTACCGTACTGTACTGTGTCTGCTGCTAATATAGACTGGTTGATAAAGAGATGTAGTATGTATGTATAAAGAAGAAAGAAAAAAAAACCACGGGTAGGTGGTATACAATTATGGACGGACTGCCGAGTGCCGACACAGAGGTAGCTACAGCCGTGGACTACCGTACTGTACTGTGTCTGCTGCTAATATAGACTGGTTGATAAAGAGATGTAGTATGTATGTATAAAGAAGAAAGAAAAAAAAAACACGGGTAGGTGGTATACAATTATGGATGGACTGCCGAGTGCCGACACAGAGGTAGCTACAGCCGTGGACTACTGTACTGTGTCTGCTGCTAATATAGACTGGTTAATAAAGAGATGTAGTATGTATGTATAAAGAAGAAAGAAAAAAAAACCACGGGTAGGTGGTATACAATTATGGATGGACTGCCGAGTGCCGACACAGAGGTAGCTACAGCCGTGGACTACTGTACTGTGTCTGCTGCTAATATAGACTGGTTGATAAAGAGATGTAGTATGTATGTATAAAGAAGAAAGAAAAAAAATCCACGGGTAGGTGGTATACAATTATGGACGGACTGCCGAGTGCCGACACAGAGGTAGCTACAGCCGTGGACTTCCGTACTGTACTGTGTCTGCTGCTAATATAGACTGGTTGATAAAGAGATGTAGTATGTATGTATAAAGAAGAAAGAAAAAAAAACCACGGGTAGGTGGTATACAATTATGGATGGACTGCCGAGTGCCGACACAGAGGTAGCTACAGCCGTGGACTACTGTACTGTGTCTGCTGCTAATATAGACTGGTTGATAAAGAGATGTAGTATGTATGTATAAAGAAGAAAGAAAAAAAAACCACGGGTAGGTGGTATACAATTATGGATGGACTGCCGAGTGCCGACACAGAGGTAGCTACAGCCGTGGACTACTGTACTGTGTCTGCTGCTAATATAGACTGGTTGATAAAGAGATGTAGTATGTATGTATAAAGAAGAAAGAAAAAAAAACCACGGGTAGGTGGTATACAATTATGGATGGACTGCCGAGTGCCGACACAGAGGTAGCTACAGCCGTGGACTACTGTACTGTGTCTGCTGCTAATATAGACTGGTTGATAAAGAGATGTAGTATGTATGTATAAAGAAGAAAGAAAAAAAAACC
This sequence comes from Pseudophryne corroboree, assembly GCF_028390025.1. Classification (NCBI taxonomy): domain Eukaryota; kingdom Metazoa; phylum Chordata; class Amphibia; order Anura; family Myobatrachidae; genus Pseudophryne; species Pseudophryne corroboree. The sequence continues at coordinate 241,496,929 of NC_086451.1, forward strand.
ACGGGTAGGTGGTATACAATTATGGACGGACTGCCGAGTGCCGACACAGAGGTAGCTACAGCCGTGGACTACCGTACTGTACTGTGTCTGCTGCTAATATAGACTGGTTGATAATGAGATGTAGTATGTATGTATAAAGAAGAAAGAAAAAAAAACCACGGGTAGGTGGTATACAATTATGGATGGACTGCCGAGTGCCGACACAGAGGTAGCTACAGCCGTGGACTACTGTACTGTGTCTGCTGCTAATATAGACTGGTTGATAAAGAGATGTAGTATGTATGTATAAAGAAGAAAAAAAAAAAAAACCACGGGTAGGTGGTATACAATTATGGACGGACTGCCGAGTGCCGACACAGAGGTAGCTACAGCCGTGGACTACTGTACTGTGTCTGCTGCTAATATAGACTGGTTGATAATGAGATGTAGTATGTATGTATAAAGAAGAAAGAAAAAAAAACCACGGGTAGGTGGTATACAATTATGGATGGACTGCCGAGTGCCGACACAGAGGTAGCTACAGCCGTGAACTACCGTACTGTGTCTGCTGCGACTGGATGATAAATAATGATATAAAAAATATATATATATCACTACTGCAGCCGGACAGGTATATATTATATAATGACGGACCTGCTGGACACTGTCTGTCAGCAGAATGAGTTTTTTATAGAATAAAAAAAAAACACCACACAAGTCACACGACGAGTGTTTAACTTTTTCAGGCAATCACAATATAGTATACTACTAACTATACTGGTGGTCAGTGTGGTCAGGTCACTGGTCAGTCACACTGGCAGTGGCACTCCTGCAGCAAAAGTGTGCACTGTTTAATTTTAATAATATGTACTCCTGGCTCCTGCTATAACCTATAACTGGCACTGCTCCCCAGTCTCCCCCACAATTATAAGCTGTGTGAGCACAGTCAGATATATACATAGATGATGCAGCACACTGGGCTGAGCAGTGCACACAGATATGGTATGTGACTGAGTCACTGTGTATCGTTTTTTTCAGGCAGAGAACGGATTATATTAAATAAAACTGCACTGTCTGGTGGTCACTGTGGTCAGTCACTACTAAACTCTGCACTCTCTACAGTACTCCTAAGCTCCAGTAAATCAAGTGTCTCTGTCTCAAATCAATCTCACTCTCTCTCTTCTAATCTAAATGGAGAGGACGCCAGCCACGTCCTCTCCCTATCAATCTCAATGCACGTGTGAAAATGGCGGCGACGCGCGGCTCCTTATATAGAATCCGAGTCTCGCGAGAATCCGACAGCGTCATGATGACGTTCGGGCGCGCTCGGGTTAACCGAGCAAGGCGGGAAGATCCGAGTCGCTCGGACCCGTGAAAAAAAACATGAAGTTCGGGCGGGTTCGGATTCCGAGGAACCGAACCCGCTCATCTCTAGCATACACTCACTCCACGGTGGAAACCCCCTAACTAAATCCTGCGTTTGCCACTGCCTATGTACACTTACTTGCTACAGGAGTTGAACAGGTACAGCACCTTATTCTTTCTCTGAACTTTGTCAGGGCCAATTGTTTTTGGACAGTATTTTTTGTGATCCTTCATTGGTCATAAAATCCTGCCTATCATAGCTACATAATGTATTTCATTGCAGCAGCTCAAATACCTAACGTAATGGATGCAATTATAGTGTAACAGATTGTATGGTCACAGTGTGCTGCAGAAAAAGTTGTGGCATGATGGCACGTTGCATCATTTAGGGGCCCATTTCTTATTTATTGAGTTTTAGAGTTAGACCCCATAGTTAGAATTTTTTATTGCTGCTATTCACGTCAATAAGAAATTCTAGACTACAGGAAAGTGTTAAAAATCACATCCCTGCATAGGCGGATTCAGGGAGGGGGGCACCAAGGCACGTGCCCCCCCTGTCGTTTAGAAGATTTTTTATTTTTATTATTCATATAGTACACTAGCTGCCTCTGGCTCCCCGCACTATCTCTCTGCTGCTGCACTACACTACGGCCACAATACACAGCACCTATAATGTTCTTCCCCCTGCCGCTCGCACCACTGAAGGTGATCCGTTTGTCAGTGATCACCCGCGTCCATGCTGAGACCGTGTGCGATGCAGCAATCATATCAGGACTGACGGGGAAGGAGCAAGGAACCTCCTCTTACTCCTCTGCTCCCCTGACATGCAGTCCCACGCGGTCTGCCAGCCTGCTGGGAGTCAGGACAATCCAACTCCTTCATGTTAAAAGTGATGGCCAGGCAGCAGAGAGGGAGGATGCAACAGCCGCATACAGTGATCCCTGCTGCATCTGCACTCACTGACAGAGCAGCCTGGCAGCGTAACCTGGTAAACCTAAGCAATCAGCAAGGTCCTAGAACTCTACATGGAGAGAAGTAATTAATTACTGGGTTCCACTTCCTATCAGTAACTACTGCCTGTCCAGCTGTGATGAGACCACTAGTTCCAGCATCTTGCCAACGGGATATGCTGGGACTTGCAGTACTATCACAGTTAGAGAGGCCTGGCGAGTCTTTTAGGCATATGTATTTAGTTTATATGTGCCTGTTGATATGGTTGTTCTTAATTGAGGTAGCATGTCAACCTATTTGGTCCTCTACCATACATATATGCTAATTTCTTATTTTTTGAAGTCTGTTTTACATATGTGTCTAATTTCTGTGGGTAAAATGTTGACCATTAGTGGCCATATATTTTTTTTTTCATGTGTCTAGTTTAGTTTAGATTTATTTATTGGCATTGTTATCTTTATCAAGCTTCTTTGCACCACTTGTGCTAATTGCAGTATTAACATTTTTCTTCGAAAAATATATACAGTACTTACATATGTGGACTAAGTGACTCCCTATTTTCTTTTAAACTATGCCCACCTGTTAGATCCATGTGTTGTTGGGATTAGCACCTCTCCCTGTCACCGTCTGCTTCTCTCCATCACCTTCTCCCTGTCACCCACTGCCCCTTGGTCTCCCACTATCCCTCCCCGTCATCTATCTCCTGTCTCCCACTGCCTCCCCCCCATAATCCTCTACATCACCCACTTCCTTTCCCTGTCACCCATACCCTGGCATCATCCACTTCCTCCCCCTGGCGTCACCCTCTTCCAGTCATGCAGATGTGACATTCCTTTTGAGCCTACTCCTCCCCATAGAGGTGCACATGAAAATCTGTTGCTGTAGTGTAATTATTGGTTATGTCTACCACAACTCAAAGGGACTGCACATCACTGGTACTACTTACCCCCTTTACTCTGTTGTTTATTTACCCATGTGCCAATATAAAGATGTGTATACAGTAACTCTAGTCTACAAAAGTAGGTGTTAGCAAAATTAAAAGTACATTCTTCTGCATACGCCTTACGTTTTAGCATGGAATTCTTGGCACTTACAATCCGGTGACACATATTATTGATTTTGTTATCACACTTAGCTGGAAGTAGCGGCTTTGTGCCAAGTTGCAGCCAGGGCCGTCTTAACAGCGGTGTGGGCCCTTGGGCACAGCAATACACTGGGGCCCCTACCCATCCTCCATGGGTGGGGGGTGCTATTAGCAGAAGCTTTGATGTCCCGTGGGCAGTAGGGGTGTTCTATCTTCCGCTCAGCATGTAGGACCTGGAGCAGTCATTTCTGCTAATTACTCCTTTACTGCACAGATGGGGTGGGAGGGAGAACACTAAACTGTAAAAGGTGGCATTGGGCTGAATGAAGGGCCCTGGTACATGACTATCAGGGTGGTATGGGGTGTTTAATATGTAAGGGAGGGGTCGATAGTGGAGTGGTCTTAATTTTCATCATTTTCTGGTGGGAGGTCAGCTTGCTTGACTGCAGATATCTCAAGTTCCTGGAAAAATATTTCTTAGCTTTGCATGGGATAAAAAAATTAGAGTGTCTAACCTTCAGGAGGTACTGGGGACTTGGGGATCAGAGTTCAGGAGCCAGAGCAATCCACCAACAAATATATAAAACTGCATATTAGGCATGTGGAGCTTGAGCAGGGACCATCTGCTTGAAGGCTGATATCTCTGGTTCTGGGCATAGTAGAGACAAGCTGCTAGTGCCCATCGGAAGTGGAGAGTCCCAGCTTTTGAAATGTACCCTCAGAAAAACTCTAAGTCATACAGAGCCCAAGATATCTGGCTGGGAAGAGCAATTAACAGACTTGGATGGGGACCACTGCTTTGAAGTCGCATATATCTGGTTCCCTAGGACCGATTTTCAAAAATCTGGTACCCCTGGAAAGAGGGGACCCTCAGCTATCAGCCTAGGGCCCTTATACTCCTGGGGCCCTTGGGCAAGAGCCCATTGAGCCCATACGAAAAGACGGCCCTGGTTGCAGCCACTGAATGTGATGCATCAGCACTTCAATTGAGTTTCATTACGTAGCTGAACTGATTGTATGGTATCTGTTCCATTCTGTATCCTGATTTTATGACATTATTTAATTTTTCTCTTACGTCCCAGAGGATGCTGGGGACTCCAAAAGGACCATGGGGTATAGACGGGATCTGCAGGAGACATGGGCACACTATATGACTTTTACTGGGTGTGAACTGGCTCCCTCCTCCAGACCTCAGTTAGATTCTGTGCCAAGGAGAGACTGGACACACACTAGGGGAGCTCTACTGAGTTTCTCTAGAAAAGACTTAATGTTAGGTTTTTTATTTTCAGAGAGTCCTGCTGGCTACAGGCTCTCTGCGTCGCGGGACTGAGGGGAGAGAAGTCAGACCTACTTCTGCTGAGTTAAGGGCTCTACTTCTTAGGCTACTGGACACCATTAGCTCCAGAGGGTTCGATCACTTGGTGCGCCTAGCTGCTTGATCCTGGAGCCGCGCCGTCACCCCCCTCACAGAAGCCAGAAGAAAGAAGCCGGGTGAGTATAAAGAAGGCATAAGACTTCAGTGACGGCAGAAGACTTCAGTAACGGAGGTACAGCGCAGCGGTCGCACTGCGCTCCATGCTCCCACACACCAACGGCACTCACAGGGTGCAGGGCGCTGGGGGGGAGCGCCCTGGGCAGCAAGTTACTGAGGTTTTTTAACTGGTAAAACAGCATATTCGAGGTGCCTGGGCACTATGTATGAGACCCCCGCCAGTATAAAAGTTTAAATTTGAGCGGGACTACAACACGCCGGGAAGGGGCGGGGCTTAGCCGCACAGCTTACCAGCGCCATTTTCTCTCTTCACAGTGCATGCAGAGACGCTGGCCCCGACCTCCACTCTCATTACAAGTACTGTGAGCAAGACGGGGGGGGGGGCACAGTAAATTGGTGCTATATAATACAGCGCAGATATCATATATTATTTGTTTGGTAGTATTTGGGCGCTGGGGTGTGAGCTGGCATACTCCCTCTGTGTTCTCTCTACAAGCTTCCCTGTGGGTCTGTCCCCTTTGGCCAGTGTGAGTGTGTGTGTCGGTACTGTGTGTCGACATGTCTGAGGCTGAGTGCTCCTCCCCGGAGGAAGTTACTGGGGGCGCAGAGAAGGATTTGGGAGTGTCTCTGTCACTCTGTTGGATGAATATGTTGAGTACATTGAATACAAATGTGGCGTTATTGTCTAAGAGGCTGGATAAATCTGATTCTCAGACACAAACGTGGAGAAAATCCCTGGAGGACGCCTTGTCTCAGGTACAGACCCCCTCAGGGTCACAGAAACGTTCCTTTACCCAGATGGCAGATACAGATACCGACACAGACTCTGATTCCAGTGTCGACTTTAGTGAGGCCAGTTTACATCCAAAATTGGTAAAGAGTATTCAGTATATGATTGTGGCTATTAATGATGTTTTACATATTTCTGAGGAACCTCCTGTTCCGGATACAAGGGTTTGTTTATTTAAAGGGAAAAAGCCTGAGGTGAAGTTTCCCCCCTCTCATGAACTGAACGCTCTTTGTGAAAAGGCTTGGGAGTCGCCTGACAAAAGGTGGCAGATTCCCAAGATAATTTTTATGACATATCCTTTCCCCTCTGACGACAGGGAGAAATGGGAGTCGTCTCCAAATGTGGACAAGGCTCTGTCCCGACTGTCCAAAAAAGTGGTGCTTCAGTCTCCTGACACGGCTGCCCTCAAGGATCCTGCGGATCGCAAACAGGAAACGACATAAAAGGCCATTTATGTCACTATGGGTGCACTCCTCAGGCCTGCCGTGGCGTCGGCGTGGGTGAGTAGTGCTATTGCTAAGTGGGCTGATAATTTGGCATCTGACATGGATACCCTTGATAAGGACAACATTCTTTTGACTCTTGGTTATATCAGGGACGCTGCAGTTTACCTAAAGGATGCGGCGAGGGATATTGGCCTCTTGGGATCAAGGGCCAATGCCATGGCGGTCTCGGCCAGGAGGGCGCTATGGATTCATCAATGGAATGCTGATGCCGACTCCAAGAAAGCTATGGAAGCTCTCCCTTTTAAAGGTAGTGTCTTGTTTGGTGACGGCCTTGCTAACCTGGTGTCTACCGCTACTGCGGGTAAGTCATCTTTTCTTCCTTATGTTCCCGCACAACAGAAAAAGGCGCCCCATTATCAGATGCAGTCCTTTCGGCCTAATAAATACAAAAAAAGGAAGGGGCTCGTCCTTCCTCGCTTCAAAAGGTAGAGGAAGGGGAAAAAGGTCGCCTGCTGTGTCTGGCGCCCAGGACCAAAAGTCCTCCCCCGCCGCTGCCAAGTCCACCGCAAGACGCTGGGGCTCCCCTCCGTGCCGGTGGGGGCCCGTCTCCGAATCTTCAGTCAGGTCTGGTTTCAATCGGGCCTAGATCCTTGGGTCTTAGACATAGTGTCCCAGGGGTACAAACTGGAGTTTCAGGAGATGCCCCCCCCCCCCCCCCCCGCCGATTTTTCAAATCAGCCTTGCCAGTTTCTATTCCAGAAAGGGAAGTAGTAAATGCTGCGATACAAAAGCTGTGTCAACAGAGGGTCATTGTCCCGGTTCCTCCGTCCCAACGGGGGGAAGGGTTCTATTCGAGCCTCTTTGTCGTGCCAAAGCCGGGCGGCTCGGTCAGACCGATCCTGAACCTAAAATCCCTCAATCCATACTTGAAAACTTTCAAGTTCAAGATGGAATCTCTTCGAGCTGTGATCTCCAGCCTAGAAGGGGGGATTTTATGGCGTCAGTCGACATAAAAGATGCCTACTTACACGTCCCGATATATCCTCCTCATCAGGCCTTCCTGAGATTTGCGGTGCAGGATTGTCATTACCAATTTCAGACGTTGCCGTTTGGGATTTCCACGGCCCGAGCGTCTTCACCAAGGTGATGGCGGAAATGATGGTACTCCTAAGCAAGCAGGGTGTCACAATTATCCCGTACTTGGACGATCTCCTGATAAAGGCGAGATCAAAAGAGCAGTTGCTAAGAAATGTGGAACTCTCCCTGACGGTTCTGCAACATCATGGTTGGATTCTGAATTTGCCAAAGTCTCAGTTGATCCCGACAACTCGGCTGCCCTTCTTGGGCATGATCCTAGACACGGAATTACAAAGAGTGTTTCTTCAGGCGGAAAAAGCTCTGGAGATCCAAACCATGGTCAAGGAGATTCTGAAATCGGCAAGAGTGTCGATTCATCAATGCACTTGAGTGCTAGGGAAGATGGTTGCGGCTTACAAAGCCATTCCGTTTGGCAGGTTTCATGCCCGGGTGTTTCAGTGAAACCTGCTGAACAAATGGTCCGGGTCTCACCTGCACATGCACCGGAAAATAAGTCTATCTTCCAGGACCAGAATTTCTCTCCTGTGGTGGCTGCAAAGTTCTCACCTTCTAAAGGGACGCAGGTTCAGAATCCAGGATTGGGTCCTGCTGACCACAGATGCAAGTCTCCGAGGCTGGGGTGCAGTCACACAAGGAAGAAGTTTCCAGGGAAAATGGTAAAGCCAGGAATCTTGTCTCCACATAAATGTTCTGGGGTTAAGAGCCATTTACAACGGCCTTCTGCAGGCGAAAAACCTTCTTCAAGGTCTACCTGTCCTGATTCAGTCGGACAACATAACAGCGGTGGTGTACGTAAACCGCCAGGGCGGAACAAAGAGCAGAGTGGCTATGGCGGAGGCCACAAGAGTTCTCCGCTGGGCGGAACAGCACGTGAGCGCTCTGTCAGCAGTCTTCCTCAGCAGACGCGATCTCCATCCAGGAGAGTGGGCCCTTCACCAAGAGGTATTTGCAGAAGTGACAAGGCGTTGGGGAATTCCTCAAATAGACATGATGGCGTCTCGCCTCAGCAAGAAGCTTCCGAGGTATTGTTCCAGGTCAAGGGACCCTCAAGCCAGTGCAGTGGACGCCCTGGTAACTCCGTGGGTGTTTCAGTCGGTGTATGTGTTCCCTCCACTTCCTCTCATTCCAAGAGTGTTGAGGATCATAAGACGAACAAGGGTTCAGGCAATACTCATCGTTCCAGATTGGCCACGGAGGGCCTGGTATCCGGATCTTCAGGAATTGCTCATAGAAGATCCTTGGCCGCTTCCTCTCAGAGAGGACCTGTTACTGCAGGGGCCATGCGTATTTCCGGACTTACCACGGCTGCGTTTTGACGGCGTGGAGGTTGAACACCAAATCCTAGCTCGTAAAGGTATTCCCGGGGAAGTCATCCCCACTCTCCTTAAGGCTAGAAAGGAGGTCACGGCGAAGCATTATCACCGTATTTGGAGAAAATATGTGTCATGGTGTGAAGCCAAGAAAGCTCCTATGGAGGAGTTTCAGCTGGGTTGCTTCCTCCATTTTTTGCAGGCAGGCGTGGATGCAGGCCTGAAATTGGGTTCCATCAAGGTGCAGATTTCGGCTTTATCTACTTTCTTTCAAAAAGAATTGGCCGCCCTTCCTGAGGTCCAGACTTTCGTGAAGGGAGTGCTGCATATCCATCCTCCGTTTGTGCCACCCGTGGCACCGTGGGATCTTGAAGTGGTGTTACAATTTCTTATGTCTCCCTGGTTTGAACCTTTGTGAAAGGTTGAGTTAAAGTTTCTCATTTGGAAAGTGGTCATGCTTTTGGCCTTGGCGTCTGCCAGACGAGTGTCAGAATTGGCGGCTTTGTCTCACAAGAGCCCATATTTGATCTTTCATGTGGATAGAGCGGAACTGAGGACTCGTCAACAATTTCTGCCGAAGGTGGTTTCTTCGTTTCACATAAATCAACTTATTGTGGTGCCTGTGGCAGTGCCAAAATCTATGGATGTCGTAAGAGCTTTAAAAATTTATGTCGCCAGAAAGGCTATTGTTAGGAAAACGGAGGCTCTGTTTGTCCTGTATGCTTCCAACAAGATTGGAAATCCTGCTTCCAAGCAGACTATTGCACGCTGGATTTGTAATACGATTCAGCACGCTCATTCTTCGGCTGGGTTGCCGTTGCCGAAGTCAGTAAAGGCCCATTCTACCAGGAAGGTGGGCCCGTCTTGGGCGGCTGCCCGAGGGGTCTCGGCACTTCAACTTTGCCGAGCAATTACGTGGTCGGGTTCAAACACTTTTGCTCAGTTCTACAAGTTTGATACCCTGGCTGATGAGGACCTTATGTTTGCTCAATCGGTGCTGCAGAGTCATCTGCACTCTCCCGCCTGGTCTGGAGCTTTGGTATAGACCCCATGGTCCTTTTGGAGTCCCCAGCATCCTCTAGGACATAAGAGAAAATAGGATTTTAATACCTACTGGTAAATCCCTTTCTCCTAGTCCGTAGAGGATGCTGGGCACCCATCCCAGTGCGTACTGTTACTTGCAGCTGTATTGTTGGTTGTTGTATTCGGTTACACGACGGTTGTGTATCGGTTATGTTCAGCTTGTTGCTGTTTTTTCGTTCATACTGTTATTTGGTATTCCTGCTAATCCAGTTGTACGGTGTGTTTGTGGTGTGAGCTGGTATGTATCTCACCCTTAGTTTAACAAAAATCCTTTTCCTCGAAATGTCCGTCTCCCCTGGGCACAGTTCCTATAACTGAGGTCTGGAGGAGGGGCATAGAGGGAGGAGCCAGTGGAGCCAGTTTACACCCAGTAAAAGTCTTATAGTGTGCCCATGTCTCCTGCGGATCCCGTCTATACCCCATGGTCCTTTTGGAGTCCCCAGCATCCTCTACGGACTAGGAGAAAAGGATTTACCGGTAGGTATTAAAATCCTTTTTTTTTTTTTTATTCAGGTACGGTATACAGTTCCTTGATGAAAATTAAAGAAGAGCTTGTCCAGTTTTCAGATAACCAAACCCACCCGAATTTTGCATTTGTGAGCAGATCCAAGTCCATGCTCGGTTCTTCCCATCTGACTCGGAATCGAAAATGAGGCAAAAATGTGCATGTTTTGGATTTGACATAAGTCCTTCCCACGGTGATTCGAGCGCCATTTCACAGCAGACCCTGGACAGATAGAACAGCCGGTAGACTGCCAGGGCAGATATCCCTATTTAATTTATCCTCCTTACTGGGTACTGCATATACTGCACACAGCCCAGAGCACCTAAGGGCAGCATTATTTATTTTTATTTTAATGCCATTATTTTTTTTTCAACCATAAACTGATGCTGTAAGCCCGCAGTCCAGCCCAGTGCTCCGAATATAAGGGCAGCATTTACTCTTGGAGGGTAATTCAGAGTTGATCGCAGCAGCAAATTTGTTAGCAGTTAGGCAAAACCGTGGGGGTTGTTCGCAGCGCAGCAATCGGGTCAGAACTGTGCATGCGCCGGCACCGCCATGTGCCGGTGCATGCCAGACGGCCGAAGGCCATCGTTACCTAGTGATCATCTCTGCCTGATTGACAGGCAGAGGCGGTCGCTGGGCAGGAGGGGGCGGCACGGCGGTGTTTGGTCGTCGTTTTTGGGTGTGCTCCGGCCAACGCAGGTGTGCACACTTGCAAAGCGAAAATACACTACCCCATGGGTGGCGACTATGCGTCTGCACGGCTGCTAAAAGTAGCCAGCGAGCTATCAACTCGGAATGACCCCCAATATTGTGGCCTGCAAGATGTTCAAAATTTACTGGAAATGACTGGAAATTTATGTTATTAAGGTTAATAATACTGTAGGAAGAAAAACAGGCCCAAATAAAATGATTTAACTATTTTTATCATTAAAAAATACACAAAATAAAAACAGATCCGAAACCAAACCAAAACACATGAGGTTGGGTTTGCAAAACCAGAACTAAAACTAAAAAATTTATACAGATCCGAAATTAAAACCAACACATGGGGGTACTTGCACATCCCTAATGAAAATACATCTAAAATTATGTAATGTTTGGTTACAATTTTAATATTTAAATTACATTTTTATCAAATGAACGTGTAATACGTTTAAAATTTACCAAATTTGTGTATCTGGGAAAATGTTTATTTTTTAAAGTAGAATCAGCTATTCCATGCACTCTCTATTATGCCATCATTCTTTGATCCAGTCTTACCACAATCCAGATCAAGGGGGGGCATGTACTAAGCCTCCTGTCATTTCGCAAATACAGTCTCAAACACATGGCGGGGAAACTTTATCAGTGTCTACACGATGAATGTCAACATTATGACTGTCGACAAATTACACAACACCTATATGCAACTGATTATTTAATAGGGCGATTGGGTACAGAGTGCTTAGCACTGTGTAAACAGGTATACATTAATACACCTTATTACGCTGCTGCAGCTTTTGTCACTACATTATTCTCTTACTAATTTAGTAGAATAATGATAATCTGATTGCTTGGCTGCAGTTATTAAAATGGCAGAAAATTCTCTGTATACAAGTATTGTTGATTAGGGCCCTCATTACGAGTTGTTCGCTCGCAAGCTGCTTTTAGCAGCTTTGCACACGCTAAGCCGCCGCCTACTGGGAGTGAATCTTAGCTTATCAAAATTGCGAACGAAAGATTCGCAAAATTGCGAATAGACACTTCTTAGCAGTTTCTGAGTAGCTCCACACTTACTCGGCATCTGCGATCAGTTCAGTGCTTGTCGTTCCTGGTTTGACGTCACAAACACACCCAGCGTTCGCCCAGACACTCCCCCGTTTCTTCAGACACTCCCGCGTTTTTCCCAGAAACGGTAGCGTTTTTTCGCACACACCCATAAAACGGCCAGTTTCCGCCCAGAAACACCCACTTCCTGTCAATCACATTACGATCACCAGAACGAAGAAAAAACCTCGTAATGCCGTGAGTAAAATACCTTACTTCATAGTAAATTTACTTGGCGCAGTCACACTGCGGACATTGCGCATGCGCATTAGCGACTAATCGCTCCGTTGCGACAAAAGGTTTGTTTTTTGGTATTCTATAGTAGTGCCAAGTCTTTCAGAACTGTTTTTATATTAAGCGGCAGCGTCGATCATTCTATAGTGTCAGTGGTAGCACACAGAGCAACATGTGCTTCCATCTTCTGTTACAAACATATTATGCAATGTGCACTGCACTTACCCTGATACTTGGAGTCCAGATCAATTAACCCCTAACTCCTTAAATCAGAATTCAGTTATCTGAACTCCTCCATACTCAAATAATCCACACCCACATCCTATGACAAAGCCACTCCATGGATCAGGCAGGCACGGTTCTATTACAAACTATGCTTCATATCACATTAAACATGTGATTATGTACCACATCCTTTGTCGCACCCACTGTGTCACTGGATGTTCATGTAGTACTGCATCACTAGAATAGGGTGTGTGGGCATAAGTGCATGAAGGTGCGCTCTGGGACAAAGTAAGTCTTGTATTAATGAGAAGTCTGAAATTCTGTCTATAAATGGGCAATACGAAAACATTCCCCAGCAAGTGGTTCAAACTGACAGCAGATGAGACAGCGGAGTGATTTGAATTTAGCACTGCAGGCATGGTTAGCGCAACCAATAGGGTAACAAACTTGGGTCGCCTATTGTGCATAGTTTAGTAGTTGCCTAAAACATTGAATAAGTGACATAATGATTCAGTTTGGAGTGGGCTTGCCCCATAGGCAAGTAAATGCACCAAATTTGCAGATTTGTGTTTGCAGCCCCATAGGACTCTGTGCTAAAATCTTTGAGTCCAGGGTGAGATGGGGGCGAGCTGATGTGCCATTGCCTGTGCTTTCATGCTGTTGCAATGATAATCCGCTTTGATTCATTGTAATTGAATTGACCCTGTTGAGTGTTACTATTTTACCTGTGGTCATGGGCATAACTATAATGGGTGCCGGGGCTGCTATTGAAATGGGCCCAGAAGCTTAAGGGGCCCCAGACCCAGGTTATATAGATGGCGATGCACACCATTTTACTGGATTTGCCTGCTAAGGAACGGAGGAGTCTGATCCATTGCCCAGTCTGAATGAAGTGACATTCCATTTTCACTGACAGCTGAGTGTAGTGGATTTTCTAATGGTAAATGTCACTGTCATGTGGCATCATCTGAATTGTACACTGTAATGTGGCATCATATGAGCTGGAGGGCACTATAATGTTACTTAATATGAGTTGTGGCACTGTAATGTGGAAAAATATGAAGTGGAGGCACTATAGTGTGGCACAATATGAACAGTGGTCACTGTAAGGTTGCATAAATTGATCTGGAGGTTACTGTAATGTGGCACAATATGAACTGGAGGCACTGGCGTATTTATAATGGGTGCCGTGTGTGCGGTGCACACGGGGGGGGGGGGGGGGGGGGCACACCACACACATGGTGCACCCATTATTTGAATACTCACCCATCTGGAGCCCCTGCCGAGCTCAGAGTGCTGTTAAATCACTGTGAAAATGACACAGTGTCCATTTCCACATAGTTCTGCACATGCGCAGTAGAGAAAACGAGTTTTATGGTAAGAACTTACCTTTGTTAAAACTCTTTCTGCGAGGTACACTGGGCTCCACAAGAAAAGACATAGGGGTGTAGAGTAGGATCTTGATCTGAGGCACCAACAGACTCAAAAGCTTAGACTGTTCCCAGAATGCATAGCGCCGCCTCCTCTATAACCCCGCCTGCCTGCACAGGAGCTCAGTTTTTAGTTAACCAGCCCAATGCAGTAGCAGGAAAAGAGACGACAACGGTTAGTAGCCACATACACCACACTCTAACGACAGGAGAAGTGTCAGCGGCTAATGCCATACCAACCCAAAGAAGCTAAGTGCGTCAGGGTGGGCGCCTTGTGGAGCCCAGTGTACCTCGCAGAAAGAGTTTTAACAAAGGTAAGTTCTTACCATAAAACTCGGGGTACACTGGGCTCCACAAGGAAAGACATAGGGGATGTCCTAAAGCAGTTCCTTATGGGAGGGGACGCACTGTAGCGGGCACAAGAACCCGGCGTCCAAAGGAAGCATCCTGGGAAGCGGCAGTATCGAAGGCATAGAACCTTATGAACGTGTTCACTGAAGACCACGTAGCCGCCTTACACAATTGTTCAAGGGTTGCACCACGGCGGGCCGCCCAAGAAGGTCCAACAGACCGAGTAGAATGGGCCGTAATGTGAGCAGGAGCTGATAGACCAGCCCTCACATAAGCATGTGCAATCACCATTCTAATCCATCTGTCCAAAGTTTGCTTGTGAGCAGGCCAGCCCCGTTTGTGAAATCCAAACAACACAAAGAGAGAATCAGACTTCCTAATAGAAGCAGTTCTCTTCACATAGATACGGAGAGCCCGTACCACATCCAAAGACTGGTCTTTGGGAGACAGATCAGGAGAAACAAGTGCCGGAACCACAATCTTCTGGTTAAGGTGGAACGAAGAAACCACCTTAGGCAAATAACCGGGACGAGTCCTAAGAACCGCCCGGTCACGGTGAAATATCAGATATGGGGAACTACAAGACAAGGCACCCAAATCCGACACTCTTCTAGCTGAAGCAATAGCCAGCAGAAACACCACCTTAAGGGAAAGCCACCTAAGATAAGCTGAACCAAGAGGTTCAAACGGAGACTCTTGTAACGCCTCCAAAACCACCGACAAGTCCCAAGGAGCCACAGGCGGGACATAGGGAGGTTGGATACGCAACACACCCTGAGTGAAGGAATGCACATCAGGTAAGGTCGCAATCTTTCTCTGAAACCACACCGACAAGGCAGATATTTGAACCTTGAGGGAGGCCAGACGCAGGCCTAAGTCCAGGCCCTGCTGAAGAAAGGCCAACAACTTGGCTATACTAAACTTGGAAGCGTCATAATCGTTAGATGCGCACCAAACAAAGTAAGAATGCCAGACCCTATAGTAAATCCGAGCCGAAGCCGGTTTCCGGGCCCGCAACATAGTTTGAATGACCGCCTCATAAAACCCTTTAGCCCTCAAGACGGAAGCTTCAAGAGCCACGCCGTCAAAGACAGCCGGGCTAGGTCCTGGTAGACACAGGGGCCCTGAACAAGGAGGTCTGGGCGTTGTGGAAGTAGAATTGGACGCTCTGACGATAGGCCCTGCAGGTCCGAGAACCAGTGCCATCTGGGCCACGCTGGAGCTATGAGATGCAGAATTCCTCTTTCTTGCTTGAACTTCCGAATTTCCCTGGGCAGGAGTGACACCGGAGGGAACACGTACAGCAGCCGAAACCTCCACGGCACCGCCAGCGCATCCACGAATGCTGCTTGAGAATCCCTTGTCCTTGCTCCGAAGACCGGAACCTTGTGATTGTGTCGAGACGCCATCAGATCTACGTCTTGAAGGCCCCACGTTTCCACTAGGAGTTGAAACATTTCTGGATGGAGGCCCCACTCGCCGGTATGTACGTCCTGATGACTGAGAAAGTCCGCTTCCCAATTCAGGACTCCCGGAATGAATATTGCCGATATGGCCGGTAGATGGCGTTCCGCCCAATGTAGAATAGTGAGACTTCCTTCATTGCCAAACGGCTTCGAGTGCCGCCTTGATGATTTATGTAAGCCATTGTGGTGGCGTTGTCCGACTGTACTTGAATAGGACGGTTCTGAATTAAATGCTGGGCCAGGTTCAATGCATTGAAGACCGCCCGCAATTCCAGAATGTTGATCGAGAGGAGAGATTCCTCCTTGGTCCACCTACCCTGAAAGGAGTGTTGCTCCAGCACCGCCCACCAACCTCTGAGACTGGCATCTGTCGTCAACAGGACCCAGTCGAATATCCAGAAGGGACGGCCCCTGCACAATCGTTGGTCCTGGAGCCACCAGTGCAGCGACAGACGGACTTCCGGAGTCAATGAGATCATGTGAGACCTGATCCGGTGAGGCAGGCCGTCTCACTTGGCTAGAATCAGCCTCTGGAGGGGGCGAGAATGAAATTGAGCATACTCCACCATGTCGAATGCTGATACCATGAGGCCCAGCACCTGCATCGCCGAATGTATCGACACTTGCGGAAGAGAAAGGAAGCAATGAATCCTGTCCTGAAGCTTCAGGACTTTCTCCTGAGACAAGAACAACCGCTGGTTGTGAGTGTCCAATAGCGCTCCCAGGTGCACCATTCTCTGAGCAGGGACCAGGGAGGATTTCTTCCAGTTGATGAGCCACCCGTGGGCTTGTAGAAACCGGACAGTCATATCCAGATGACGTAGGAGAAGATCTGGGGAATTTACCAGGATTAACAAGTCGTCCAGATGCGGCAGTATCCTGACCCCTTGACTGCGGAGTACCACCGTCATCACCGCCATGACTTTGGTGAAGATTCACGGAGCCGTAGTTAACCAAAAGGTAACGCCCGAAACTGGTAATGGAGGTTGCCAATCGCAAACCTCAGGCATTGCTGATGTAACACTGCTATAGGAATATGCAGGTAAGCATCCTGTATGTCCAGAGAGACCATGTAGTCCCCAGGTTCCAAGGCCAGAATTATAGAGCGAAGGGTTTCATCCGGAACTTGGAAACCTTCACAAACTTGTTCAATGCCTTGAGGTTGAGAATGGGCCGGGATGACCCATTCGGTTTCGGGACCAGAAACAGCGGAGAATAGTACCTCCGGCCCCTCTGAGCAAGAGGCACCTGTACTACGACTCCTGTATCCAGGAGGGTCTTTACCACCGAATGTAGAGTGTTTGCCTTTGTCTGGTCCAACGGGACGTCTGTCCGGCAAAATCGATGAGGGGGTCGGTTTTTGAAGGCTATGGCGTAACATTGAGTGACGACTTCCCGTACCCAGGCATCTGAAGTGGTCTTCAACCATTCCTGGGTATACCCTAGTAGCCGGCCCCCCACCCTGGGATCCCCCAGGGGGAGGCCCGCCCCATCATGCGGTAGGCTTATCGGTCTTGGAAGCTGGCTGACGGGCAGCCCAGGCTCTTTTGGGCTTCGGCTTACCAGGTTTGGAAGTGCGGGCCTGCTTGTTGTACGCCTGACCTTTTGCTTTACCTGAAGGACGAAAGGGGCGAAAGGAAGTACCTTTAGCCTTCGACACAGTAGGAGCGGTACTTGGCAGACAGGCAGTTTTGGCAGTAGCCAAATCAGCCACTATCTTATTTAAGTCCTCCTAAAACAGAATATCTCCCTTAAAAGGGAGTACCCCCAGCATTTTTCTAGAGTCCAGATCCACAGACCAGGATCTCAGCCACAATATCCGGCGAGCCAGGACTGATGTAGTAGAGGCCTTGGCTGCTAGGATACCAGCATCAGAGCCGCCTCTTTAATATAGTGAGAAGCTGTTACAATATATGACAAGCATTGTCTAGCATGGTCAGAAGAGATTTCAGCTTCTAACTCCATGGCCCATGCTTCAATAGCCTCTGCAGCCCATGTTGCTGCAATAGTGGGTCTTTGTGCAGCACCCGTGAGGGTGTAAATCACTTTCAGACAACCCTCCACATGTTTATCCGTAGGCTTTTTTAGAGACGTGACGGTAGTGACAGGTAGAGCTGAGGAAACCACCATCCTAGCCACATGTGAGTCTACTGGAGGAGGCGTTTCCCAATTTTTAGACAGCTGTGGCACGAGGGGATAGCGAGCCAGCATCTTCTTTTGAGGCACAAACTTCTTTCCCGGGTTTCCCCAGGGTTCCTGACGTACATCCACTAGGTGGTCAGAGTGAGGTAAAACTTGTTGAACCTATCTGGTTTCTTAGGAGGGGCGGATGGCTCGGGATCATCCGTAATCTGTAAAATTAACTTAATAGCCTCCAAAAGATCAGGAACATCCACATGTGAACTACCCTCCCCATCAGCAGTATCTGTGTCAGAATCTGTGGGGTCAGTGTAAGCGCCATCTTCATCAGACGAGGTGTCAGTGACAGCAGTGGATTGTGAGGAGATAAGAGCTCGCTTATAGGACCCCTTGGTCTTAGGCGAGCGAGGGTCAGACTTTTTAGTAGTCAAGGACTGGTTCAACTTCTTCAATTGAGCAGATAAATTGAAGGCAGGTTGGCTGCAGGGACCACATACGGTTGCACCGGCATAGAAGGTCCCATAGGGGGTGTTAGTTTAGTGACTAGTGTATGTAGAAGCGTGGAGAAAGTAGCCCACGGTGGGTCATTATGTACCCCCATTGCCACAGTCACACTCGGGGGCAAGGATCCCCCAGAACCAGAGCCCACAGCTGCTATAGTCTCCTCATAGGCTTCAGCAATACCGGCAGTGTGTTCAGCCCCATAACCGTTACCTTCAGAAGCAGACATGATATAACTTGCAGTATCAGGTAACACAGTACAATTGGCAGCAGCACAATACCTCTTACCCAAACCCCTGCACAGTGTAGTCAGCACAAGCAGAGATACAGGAGAGATATGGTGACTAAAATCACAGAGAAAAATACGTATTAGAGTATATCTTGTGAAAATCCTATATAATTATAAAACCTGACGCACCAAGCCCCGTCAGGTTATAGAATATAGGGATAGCAAGTTGAGTGAGAGACACGAAATGGAAACCACTCAGCAAGCTAATGCACACACATATAGTCACATTTAAACAATGCAGAGGTTATTACTAATAATAATACTGCACTGGACCAGCTTATATAGCTATGTAGTCAATAGATATAACACTGCACAGTAAGAACTGGATGTATATCACAGGGTACTTGTACCAGAGAACCCTGACTAAATGCATTCTTTCTTAACTAACACTGTCTAATTGACATGTAGAATACTTAAGTGTCATGTAAAGTCACAGCGCTGACAACCAGGCGGCTTTACACAGGAGGATTTGCCCAAGCAGTCCCAGGAACAGTGTAGCTGAGAGAAATGGCGCCCAAACACTGATAGGGAGTGAGGGAGAGACAGATATGCAGCTCCAGGGCGGGAACATTTGCTGGAAATGGCGCCCTGTGGCGGGGGGAGGAGCTCCAGGTCTAAGCCTTATCCCCCTGCTTGCAAAACCACCGGGTACTGTGGGCTACTAGTAAAACGGTTTTAAGGGACAACCTGACCTGCACCCATGCCCTGGTGATCTAGTGGGATCGCCTGTACTGCCACAGTGTCCACCGCCAGCGCGCGCGGCCCACCTCCCACTGACCGCGCCGGATCGCGATAAAGTACGGGTCCCGCGAGCGGGACCCACTCACCACCTCCCGAAGCGCGGCCACGCAATCCAGGAGAGCCCCCGTCGTGTGTGCCTGACTTTAGAAGAAAACCGGAGCCTCCTGCTGTAGTTACCCGGCAACCAGGGCTCGGGAGTGTACAGCGCCGCTGGGGAGAGATGGAGCTGCAGCAGTGAATGTCACTAGACATGTACACACTGCTGCAGCCCTTGAAGTCTTCACTTTTCTTCTCAAAAAGCTCTTCTTAGGGCTGCCCAGAGCAGCCCCTCTGTTATGTGCCTGCTATCTGCGGCACCAGCTACAAAACTGAGCTCCTGTGCAGGGAGGTGGGGTTATAGAGGAGGCGGCGCTATGCATACTGGGAACAGTCAAAGCTTTTGAGCCTGTTGGTGCCTCGGATCAAGATCCTACTCTACACCCCTATGTCTTTCCTTGTGGAGCCCAGTGTACCCCGCAGCAGAAATCACTTGGAAAATGGCCGCTGCACCATTTTTCCACAGGTCTGCGCATGCGCAGTAGAGCCCTCAAGTGTTCAGACTCTCAGTGCAGCCGGCAGAGAGGAGGGGGCCTGAATGGAGGAAGCTGCACATGGGCCTTCTCCTCTTTTAAAGCGCCCCTGACTGGAGGGCCCTATATTTTTACATAATATGAACTGAGGCACTATTATGTGGCAAAATATGAAGTAGAGACACTATAATGTGGCACAATATGAACAGGGGGCACTGTAATGTGGCATAATATCAACTGGGAAACTGTATGACATAATGTGAATTGTGGGTACTGTATTGCATAATGTGTAAGACAGCCCTACAATGTGTCTTAATGTGAACTAGGGCACTACTATGTGGCATAACATTAACTAGGGCACTGCTGTGGTTCCGAAAATGAACTAGGGCACTATTATGGGGCAGAAAATGAACAACTGCTTCAGGGAGGTGTAAGCACTAGCCAGGCACATGGTGCACCAGCTGGCAGCTTTGTCCCTGTGAAACTGGCGACTGCTGCTAATTCATGTCAGTGATGATCTGGGAGCATTGAGTTGGGCTAATTATGCTCCCTTCATGGGCTGGCGACAGTCGCTCTACAATCAAACATTTGGAAATCCCCCCCTCCAGGAATCCTGTGTTTGCACTTGATTGAGCTGAGAAAATTGGAGCGCTGCTACAAAAGTTCAGGAATCTACTGGGTTAATGGAGTCTTGCAATGTCATTCTATTGGAAGGAGCAGAAGAAACAATAAAATGATAGGATATTGACGGTGACGCACGTAGTACAGCAGATCCGGCAATGACGTCCTGATGACTTCTGGCTCATTGTTTGATGCTTCCAACAGGGAGTATATCCCTTACCCTAAACCTCCCTCTATTACCAAAATCTAGCTCTCCCCTACCATAGCCTAACCCTCCACCTAGTGCCTAACACACCGCTGACACAGCCTAATTCTCCAGTCCCTGCAGAATGTTGACATTTCACAAGTTGACTGTGAACATACCGGTATCAACATTCTACAGATGGCGTCATGTTCAACGTTGGCATTTCAACAATGGCAACATCATAACTGTCATCATTGTCCCCTTTTACCAGACTACCCCCTATTCTAGGGGCCTTGCCATTAGGAGTAGGCTTCTAGACAACAGGACAGCCATCCCTAAGTGCGCACTTAGGAAAGAATGACAGACACTAAGAAAAATAGTTCAGAAATCTTTTTTCTAACAAGTAAACATTATGAGTTAGGAGCAAAATAAGATCGAAGATGCAGTACCTTGGTAAACCATTCTGAGCTGCAGTGGATAAAAAGTACTAATAGATTTAGCATACCCTTTGCAAAAATAAAGCTTCCCAATATATGTGTGTTATGTCATTAAAACCTGGGCCCTCATTCCGAGTTGTTCGCTCGGAGTTTTTCATCGCATCGCAGTGAGAATTCTCTTAGTGCGCATGCGCAATGTTCGCTCTGCGACTGCGCCAAGTAACTTTACTATGAAGAAAGTAAGTTTACTCACGGCTTTTTCATCGCTCCGACGTTCGCATTGTGATTGACAGGAAATGGGTGTTACTGGGCGGATGCACGGCGTTTTAGGGGCGTGTGGCTGAAAACGCTACCGTTTCCGGAAAAAACGCAGGAGTGGCCGGGGAAACGGTGGGTGTGCCTGGGCGAACGCTGGGTGTGTTTGTGACGTCAGCCAGGAACGAAAAGCACTGAACTGATCGCACAGGCAGAGTAAGTCTGAAGCTACTCAAAAACTGCTAACTCGTTTGTGATCGCAATATTGCGCATACATCGGTCGCACATTTAAGAAGCTAAGATTCACTCCCAGTAGGCGGCGGCTTAGCGTGTGTAACTCTGCTACATTCGCCTTGCGAGCGAACAACTCGGAATGAGGGCCCTGGACTGTTAGGTTGTCTTGAGGACCCAGTTTGGGAACCACTTTTGTAATGGTTAGCATTACTGCCTCACAACACTCTAGTCTTGGGTTAGATTCCCACAATTGCCTTAACTGTGTGTGGTTTGTATATTCTCCACGTGCTTGCATGGACTTCCCCTGGGCATTCCAGTTTCCTCCCACACTCCAAAAATATGCAGGTACTGTAGGCTAATGAGCTCCCAACAAAAATTAACCCTAGTGTGTATGTAGTAGGAAACATAGATTGTAAGCTCCACTGGGACAGGGACTGATGTGAATGGCTAAATATTCTCTGTAAAGCGATGCAGAATATATATGTTAATAAATAATAAGAATTTACTTACCGATAATTCTATTTCTCGGAGTCCGTAGTGGATGCTGGGGTTCCTGAAAGGACCATGGGGAATAGCGGCTCCGCAGGAGACAGGGCACAAAAAGTAAAGCTTTTCCAGATCAGGTGGTGTGCACTGGCTCCTCCCCCTATGACCCTCCTCCAGACTCCAGTTAGGTACTGTGCCCGGACGAGCGTACACAATAAGGGAGGATTTTGAATCCCGGGTAAGACTCATACCAGCCACACCAATCACACCGTACAACTTGTGATCTAAACCCAGTTAACAGTATGATAACAAAAGGAGCCTCTGAAAGACGGCTTCCTACAACAATAACCCGATTTTTGTAACAATAACTATGTACAAGTATTGCAGAATAATCCGCACTTGGGATGGGCGCCCAGCATCCACTACGGACTCCGAGAAATAGAATTATCGGTAAGTAAATTCTTATTTTCTCTATCGTCCTAGTGGATGCTGGGGTTCCTGAAAGGACCATGGGGATTATACCAAAGCTCCCAAACGGGCGGGAGAGTGCGGATGACTCTGCAGCACCGAATGAGAGAACTCCAGGTCCTCTTTTGCCAGGGTATCAAATTTGTAAAATTTTACAAACGTGTTCTCCCCCGACCACGTAGCTGCTCGGCAGAGTTGTAATGCCGAGACCCCTCGGGCAGCCGCCCAAGATGAGCCCACCTTCCTTGTGGAATGGGCATTTACATATTTTTTGCTGTGGCAAGCCTGCCACAGAATGTGCAAGCTGAATTGTACTACAAATCCAACGAGCAATAGTCTGCTTAGAAGCAGGAGCACCCAGCTTGTTGGGTGCATACAGGATAAACAGCAAGTCAGATTTCCTGACTCCAGCCGACCTGGAAACTATATTTTCAGGGCCCTGACAACATCCAGCAACTTGGAGTCCTCCAAGTCCCTAGTAGCCGCAGGCACCACAATAAGCTGGTTCAGGTGAAACGCTGACACCACCTTAGGGAGAAACTGGGGACGAGTTCACAGCTTTGCTCTGTCCGAATGGACAATCAGATATGGCTTTGTGAGATAAAGCCGCCAATTCTGACACTCGCCTGGCCGAGGCCAGGACCAACAGCATGGTCACTTTCCATGTGAGATATATCAAATCCACAGATTTGAGTTGTTTAAAACAATGTGATTTTAGGAATCCCAAACTACGTTGAGATCGCCCAGTGCCACTGGAGACATCAAAAAGGGGTTGTATATGCAGTACTCCCTTAACAACTTCTGGACTTCAGGAACTGAAGCCAATTTCTTTCTGGAAGAAAATCGACCGGTCGAAATTTGAACCTTAATGGACCCCAATTTGAGACCCATATACACTCCTGCTTGCAGGAAATGTAGGAATTAACCTAGTTGAAATTCTTCCGTGGAGCCTTCCTGGCCTCACACCATGGAACATATTTTCACCTAAGCGGTGATAATGTTGTGCGGTCACCTCCTTCCTGGCTCTGACCAGGGTAGGGATGACCTCTTCCGGAATGCCTTTTTCCCTTAGGATCCGGCGTTCACCCGCCCTGGCGTCAACGCAGCTGCGGTAAGTCATGGAACAGACATGATTCTTGCTGAATCAAGATCCTTTCTAGTATCTCTTGAAGTTCCGGGTACCAAGTTCTTCTTGGCCCAAACCGGAACCACGAGTATAGTTCTTACTCCTCTCCTTCCTATCATTCTCCATACACTGGGTATGAAAGGCAGAGGAGGGAACACATACACCGACTGGTACACCCACGGTGTTACCAGAGCGTCCCAGCTATTGCCTGAGGGTCTCTAGACCTGGCGCTTCATGTGGGACGCCATCATAACCACCTTTGGTCTTTCCCAACGGTTTACAAACATGTGGAAACTTCCAGATGAAGTTCCCACTTTTCCGGGTGGAATTCATTTATGCTGAGGAAATCTTCCTAGTTGTCCACTCCCGGAATGAACACTGCTGACAGTGTTATCACATGATCTTTCGCCCAGCGAAGAATCCTTGCTGTCATTGCCCTCCTGCTTCTTGTGCCGCCCCGTCTGTTTACGTGGGCGACTGCCATGATGATGTCCTACTGGATCAGCACCGGTTGACTTTGAAGCAGAGGTCTTCCTAGGCTCAGAGCATCGTAAATTGCCCTTAGCTCCAGTATATTCATGTGGAGAGAAATCTCCAGACTTGACCACACTTCCTTGGAAATTTCTTCCTTGTGTGACTGTTCCCCAGCCTCTCAGGCTGGCATCCGTGGTCACCAGAACACAGTCCTGAATGCTGAATGTGCTGCCCTCTAGAAGATGAGCACTCTGCAGCCCCCACAGAAGAGACACCCTTGTCCTTGGAGACAGGGTTATCCGCTGATGCATCTGAAGATGCGATCCGGACCATTCGTCCAGCAAATCCCCCTGAAAAGTTTTTGCGTGAGATCTGCCGAATGGAATCGCTTCGTAAGAAGCCACCATTTTTCCCAGGACTCCTGTGCATTGATGCACTGATACTTGGCCTGGATTTAGGAGGTTTCTGACTAGGTCGGATAACTCCCTGGCTTTCCCCTCCAGGAGAAATACCTCTTTCTGGACTATGCCCAGAATCATTCCTAGGAACAGCAGACGTATCATCGGAAAACAGCTGCGATTTTTGGAATATTTAGAATCCACTCGTGCTGTCGTAGAACTACTTTAGATAGTTCTTTTCCGACCTCCAACTGTTCTCTGGAAACTTGCCCCTTTCAGGATATCGTCCAAGTAAGGGATAATTTAGATGCCTTTCTTCTTTTAAGAATCATCTTTTCGGCCATTACCTTGGTAAAGGCCCGGGGTGCCGTGGATAATTCAACGGCAGCGTCTGAAACTGATATTGACAGTTCTGTATCACGAACCAGAGGTACACTTGTTGAGAAGGGCAAATTTGGACATGGAGGTAATCCTTGATGTCCAGGGACACCATATAGTCCCCTTTTTTCCGGTTCTCTATCACTGCTCTGAGTGACTCCATCTTTTGATTTGAACCTTTTTATGTAAGTGTTCAAAGATTTCAGATTTAGACTATGTCTCACCAAGCCGTCTGGCTTCAGTACCACAATATAGTGTGGAGGACTAATACCCTTTTCCTTGTTGTAGGAGGGGTACTTTGATTATCACCTGCTGGAAATACAGCTTGTGAATTTTTTCCCAATACTGCCTCCTTGTCGGAGGGAGCCGTTGGTAAAGCAGGCTTCAGGAACCTGCGAGGAAAAAATGTCTCGACTCTCCAATCTGTACCCCTGGGATAATACTTGTATGATCTAGGGGTCAACTTGCGAGTGATCCCACTGCGCGCTGAGACTCTTGAGACTACCCCCCCACTGGTGGAGGGCTTCTTTTCCTGGGAAGGGGCTGCCTGCTGCAGTCTACTTCCCTTTCCTCTATGTCTGGGCAGATATGACTGGCCTTTTGCCCGCTTGCCCACATGGGAACGGAAGGATTGAGGCTGAAAAGACAGTGTCTTTTTCTGCTGAGATGTAACTTGGGGTAAAAAGGTTGGATTTCCCAGCTGTGGCCGTGGCCCCCAGGTCCGACGGACCGACCCCAAATAACTCCTTCCCTTTATACGGCAATACTTCCATGTGCCGTATGGGATCTGTATCACCTGACCACTGTCGTGTCCATGACATCTTCTGGGAGATATGGACAACGCACTTATCTTGATGCCAGAGTGCAAATATCCCTCTGTGCATCTCGCATACATATATATAGAATGCATCCTATTAAATGCTCTATATCAATAAAATATTTTTAGTCAGGGAATTCGACCAAGCCAACCCAGCACTGCATCTCCAGGCTGATGGCGATCGCTGGTCGCAGTATAACCACCGTCTGTGTGTATATACTTTTTAGGATATTTTTCCAGCTGCCTATCAGCTGGCTCCTTGAGGGCGGCCGTATTTGGAGACGGTAACGCCACTTGATAAGCGTGTGAGCGCCTTATCCACCCTAATGGGTGTTTCCCAACGCGCCCTAACTTCTGGCGGGAAAAGGTATAACGCCAATATTTGCTATCGGGGTAAACCCACGCATCATCACACACTTCATTTTATTTTATCTGATTCAGGAAAAACTACAGGTAGTTTTTTCACTTCCACATAATACCCTTTTTTGTGGTACTTGTAGTATCAGAAATATGTAACAGCTCCTTCATTGCCCTTAACGTGTGGCCCTAATGAGGAATACGTTTGTTTATTCACCGTCGACACTGGATTCAGTGTCCGTGTCGACCGACTGAGGTAAATGGGCGTTTTTTATAAAAAACCCCTGACGGTGTTTCTGAGACGCCTGGACCGTTACTAATTGTTTGTCGGCCGTCTCATGTCGTCAACCGACCTTGCAGCGTGTTGACATTCTCACGTAATTCCCTAAATAAGCCATCCATTCCGGTGTCGACTCCCTAGAGAGTGACATCACCATTACAGGCAATTTCTCCGCCTCCTCCAGCATCGTCCTCATACATGTCGACACACACGTACCGACACACAGCACACACACCTGGAATGCTCTGACAGAGGACAGGACCCCACTAGCCCTTTGGAGAGACAGAGGGAGAGTTTGCCAGCACACACCAAAAAACGCTATAATTACATAGGGACAACCTTATATAAGTGTTTCTCCCTAATAGTATCTTTATATATATATTTATATCGCCAATTTGTGCCCCCCCTCTCTGTTTAAACCCTGTTTCTGTAGTGCAGTGCAGGGGAGAGCCTGGGAGCCTTCTCTCCAGCCTTTCTGTGAGAGAAAAAATGGCGCTGTGTGCTGAGGAGATAGGCCCCGCCCCTTTTTCGGCGGGCTCGTCTCCCGCTCTTTAGTGACGTTTGGCAGGGGTTAAATATCTCCATATAGCCTCTGGGGGCTATATGTGAGGTATTTTTAGCCAGTATATAGGTTTACATTTGCCTCCCAGGGCGCCCCCCCCCAGCGCCCTGCACCCTCAGTGACAGCGTGTGAAGTGTGCTGAGAGGAAAATGGCGCACAGCTGCAGTGCTGTGCGCTACCTTTAGAAGACTGTCAGAGTCTTCAGCCGCCGATTCTGGACCTCTTCTAACTTCAGCATCTGCAAGGGGGCCGGTGGCGCGGCTCCGGTGACCATCCAGGCTGTACCTGTGATCGTCCCTCTGGAGCTAAATGTCCAGTAGCCAAGAAGCCAATCCATCCTGCACGCAGGTGAGTTCACTTCTTCTCCCCTCAGTCCCTCGTTGCAGTGATCCTGTTGCCAGCAGGACTCACTGTAAAATAAAAAACCTAAGCTAAACTTTCTCTAAGCAGCTCTTTAGGAGAGCCACCTAGATTGCACCCTTCTCGGCCGGGCACAAAAATCTAACTGGAGTCTGGAGGAGGGTCATAGGGGGAGGAGCCAGTGCACACCACCTGATCTGGAAAAGCTTTACTTTTTGTGCCCTGTCTCCTGCGGAGCCGCTATTCCCCATGGTCCTTTCAGGAACCCCAGCATCCACTAGGACGATAGAGAAAATAACAAAAAATCATCACTCTCACTTCTGTGTGTGCATTGCACCGCTATGTCTTGGTGGCTGCTCCGGTTGAACAAGTCTTGAATTGGCCTTGTTCTGATGTTGTCCACCCCTAGGCACACATCTAGTGGTGATTCTAATGAGCCATATAATCACAAATACTTTCTGATGAAGACCATGGGCTTCTCCATGCAGCACTGGGGTGGTGGGTACAGTAGAATGTCAAAAATAGATTTCTATCTTAACACTATGTTACTCCAAGTCCCAACAAGCACTGTCAACCACTCAATGCTTGGACATGCTGAAACTAAAAGCAACAACATGCCCATGGCTACATCAGGTGCCAGAATGCCCTCCAGCCTGGGTCTATTGGAAAATATCCCATTAAAGTAACACAAATACAACCTGCAATGTATTTTAAGTAAAAAATGACTTACTAAAACCCTTGCATACCTCTTTTATTCATCTACTAAATGCAACGGCAATCTTCTTTCCACTCTCCTGAAGTTGTCCAAAGAGATTTTTTAAAATATCACATAACACTACTACCTGAGGAGCCATGTTATGAATGTGTCCATACCACATCATCCAATCAAAACAGTACATTTCTTCATTCATTCACACTACGTCATTTTGGTTGCCACTTTTTCAGGGGAACATCCACAGTAGTCCACCTTCTTTAGTGCTAACCAGACTCGAGACGGCACTGGTTAATTATGTTAGCTGGAAGGCAACATAAATAATTTTTCATATTATAAAAATATCAGTCATGTTGACTACCATATCTTTACTCCAGCCACATCAAGCTATGCTCAGAGCATATCTATAAGTGGCCTCATACTGTACACTTTCTAGAGTCAGTAGTGAGTAAGTGTGCACTGTGCAGTAGGGATCTAAGGGGTCATTCAGACCTGATAGCACGCTAGGTTTTTTCGCTGCGCTGCAATCAGGTCAGAACTGTGCATGCACCGCAATGCACAGGCGTGTAGTACAAGTACAAAGTGGATCGTTGCCCAGCGATGGATTGTACGAAGAATCCATTCGCACAGCTGATCGCAAGGAAGAAGGCGTTTGTGGGTGGCAACTGACCGTTTTCTGGGTGTGTTTGGAATAATGCAGAGCGGGCAGTGTCGGACTGGAGCATCAAGGGCCCACCAGGGAAATGCAATCACAGGGGCCCACTAAGGGGCGTTGCCATATTCTGGAGTGGCCAGCCATTATAGGCGCCACCTAGCATAGTATATAATGGAAAAAAAATGTACCTTTCAAATATGGCCCGTTTCACCCATACAACTGTGCTAAAATAATTACAGAGATGAAATGTGTATTAATATATACATCTATAGAGACACACACAGTAGCATCCAAACACACAGCCGACCCACACATACAATATACATACTTTATATTGTACACATCCCTTTCATAACAGCCACAATCATTTAATGAGGTCAGAGAGTGCTCACCCAGGCGGCCAGCATAATTTATAATAGACGCCCACACGCACCATCCCTGATCCCCCATGGCCAGTGCCAGATTAAGGTCCACAGGGGCCTGGAGCTGAAATTTATGAAGGGCCTATTGTGTGATGCCCAAAGGGGTGTGATCATCGCCACAGTGAAGTTATCTCAGGTGGAAAGGGGGGTGTGGTGGCACACTACGTCACTGCACTACCTCCCCACACTACATGTCAACACTGTATACCTGCACTGCATTCTCACACAATATTTATCTGCTCAAAGTACTGTCCATCACTATGTCCCTTCACCACACTATAACTATTTTACATCCCCACACTATCTTAATGTATAACCTGCCTCCATCAGTACGCTACATCAGTACGCTACTTCCACACACTACACCTCCGCACTGTGGGGGCAATTCCAAGTTGATCGCAGCAGGACATTTTTTAGCAGTTGGGCAAAACCATGTGCAGTGCAGGTGGGGCAGATGTAACATGTGCAGAGAGAGTTAGATTTGGGTGGGTTATTTTGTTTCTGTGCAGGGTAAATACTGGCTGCTTTATTTTTACACTGCAATTTAGATTGCAGATTGAACTCACCACACCCAAATCTATCTCCCTCTGCACATGTTATATCTGCCCCCCCCCTGCAGTGCACATGGTTTTGCCCAACTGCTAAAAAATGTCCTGTTGCAATCAACTTGGAATTACCCCCTGTATCACTGCACCACCTCCCTGTACTATATCACTACGCTAGCCACCTACCTCCCCACACTACATCACTGCAAAACCTCCCCACACTACTTCCCCACACTATATCACTGCAATACATCCTTGAACTACGTCACTGCACTCTCTGCTCATACTACATCACTACACTACCTCCCCACACTACATAACTGCACTACCTCCTACTGCCACACTGCATCACTACTCCGTCCAGAGCAGCTCCAGTGAAGAACTATAGAGAAAGGCAATTACAGACAGGATGGGGGGTAAGGAGGGATGGGCCTG
This sequence comes from Pseudophryne corroboree, assembly GCF_028390025.1. Lineage (NCBI taxonomy): Eukaryota > Metazoa > Chordata > Amphibia > Anura > Myobatrachidae > Pseudophryne > Pseudophryne corroboree. The sequence goes on from NC_086451.1 coordinate 241,526,992, forward strand.
AGGCAGGCAGCTGAGTATTGTACCAGGAAGAGGAGCAGATCTGATCCTATGTATGAGAGGGACTACTCTGGATGTCTGCCTACTCACTACAGTGCTGTAGCCCATGGGTGGCTGCATAAATGTGCAGGGTCTAAATAAGCGGTGTATGGGACATATTGAACCCTTCCTCCCAGATGCAGACTACTGACCTCCTCATCCTGTACAGGGCTCATCTGCACTACTTCTGGATCTTCTTCCATGCCGCACACTGTGATGCCTCCCTGATGAAACTGCTGCTACACTTGCTTCTCCAGGCCCTACTGCTGCGAGCAGCACTTTTCTTCACTTGTGGCTTCACAGTTGGGATTGGAGGGCAGAGGCACAGATGGCAAGAGGGGCAGAAGCAGAAGTGATGAAGAGGGCAAAGACACATGATGATGATGATGATGATGATGATGATGGGGCAAAGAAAACAGTTGAGGGAGACAGGTATAGGTGTATCGGGGCAGAGGCACAAGTGACAAGGGAGGCAGAGGCACAGGTAGTCAAAGAGGCAGTAATATGGGTGTGAAGGGAGCAAAGGCACAAGTATAGAGATGCAGGTGTGGAGGGACAGAGATATAGGTGAGGAGGGGGCTGAGGCACAAGTGAGGTGGGAGGCAGAGGCAAAAGTGGTAAAATAAGTGTGGCACAGGTGAGGAGTGGGCAGAGACACAAGTAGGAAAACATGGGGTGGAGGGACAGAGATATAGGTGAGATAGAGGCAGAGGCACAAGTGAGGAGAGGGCAGAGACACAGGTAGGAAGGCACGGGGTGGAGGGACAGAGATATACTGTAGGCGAGAATGATGGGGGCAGAGGCACAAGTGAACAGGGGGCAGAGACTCACGTAGGAAGACATGGGGTGGAGGGACAGAGATATAGGTGAGGAGGGGGCAGAGACAAGTGAGCAGGGGGCAAAGACACAGCTGACATGAAAGACACAGCTTGATATAAGTAGCGGCAGCCGCATCTGATGACCCAGCCCCAGGCCATTCAAGGGAAAAATTCAAGGCATTCCCTTCAGTGGAATGCGCTCCCCCGCTCCATTAGACTCTCCCCGACCTTGCAAAGCTTCAAACAGGCATTGAAAACCCACCTATTCATCAAAGCGTACCCCTCCAATGCATAACCTAGTCCTTAGGCTGCTCCTCCATCCCCCTGCCCCATGCCTTGGACATCTCTGCTTTGCTCGCATACCACCATCAGGCTTCTACCTGCTTGCACCTCATGTCATCTGTCTGTTGCCCTTCCCCACTAGATTGTTAGCTCTTCAGAGCAGGGCCCTCTTTCCTCTTGTCTAAACCCTCTTCTTGACACATTTCACTCAGCGACCATCTTTACCTGCTTTCTCTCCTGCTGGTAAAGGCTCATCTCTATCTATGGCCGCCAGCCCCAAGTAGTACAATGATTACTCCTTCGCTACTTACATCTAAGCTGTATTATGTTTTGAGAATTGTGTTGCTCTTTGTTACCTGCACTCCATTTTTGTTATTTATTTACTGTTATGCTAAGTTTTGTCTCCCTGTACTGTCCTTTGTACGGCGCTGCGAAACACTTGTGGCGCCCTATAAATAAAATGTAATAATAATAATAATAATAATAATAATAACATCTTCCCCACCACCCAGGGGTTACCCTCCAAGTGGTGCACAGGCAGAGAGCATGGGGAGTGGGCAGAAGAAGACAGGGGGTTTAGCAGAAGTCAGGGGCTGCAAACAAGGAAGAGCTGCGCCCTCTATATTAACTAAATCGACGCATATCACCCAGTGGGGTACTGTGCATGCCATTGGATCGTGTTGGCTCTTGAGGGCGTCTGCTCCTCTGTGCATGCCGCCACCCCCTCCCTCCTATCACTGCATCCTCAGTTGGCCTATGGTAGCCGGGCCCGGTACTGTACAGTTTTGCCCACAACCGCACCCTCTCCCCCACCCTCCGCTGCATCCTCCATGGCTGTAGCCTCCAGGAGGAGGGGTGGGGGTAGTTACTATCATCCGCTGCTGCAGCCTCCAGCAAGGGGAGGGGGCTGATCATCTTGCACTGGGGGCGAGCAGCACATTCTTGTAAACGGATACTAGTCATGCTACGGTGCCCGACAGCAGGCCACTCTGCAGTAGATACTGTGGGCCTATTTTACATGGGGGCCTGGAGCTGAAGCTCCATCCGACCCATTGTTAATCCAGCCTTGCCCAGGGCCCCACCCGACCTACCACTACCTCCAGCACCCCCTCACAGACATGCTGTTCGGTGTGTGCTCAGCGTGTACTACCTGCAGTCACTCAGTAGACTGCATCGGACGCGGCATGCCACGCGGGAAGGGAAATGTCTGCTGCCGCGACCCGCCTGCTGCCCGCCACTCAGAGGCGTAAGTATATTCCAAGCGCCCGGAGGCGAAACAGATGATGGTGTCGCCTTCACACCCGTGGCTCCAGCTTACGCATGCGCCAACATCTGTTGGCGCATGCGCAGTGGCACAGCTGTGGGGACAAAGGAGGAAGCAATGTGCCAGTATATATTCATGCAAGTTGAGAATAATTCAGTCATGCCTCTTATCACCAGCCAGCAGCCACTGGGTGAGGCAGCAGAGGCACACATGGATAAAGAGGCAGAGGTACACGGGGGACAGGGGCATAGATGCGCTCCAGGGAAAGTGGGTGTGGCCTCTTGGAAAGTGGGCGTGGCCTCATAACTTCATATTATTAGACTATAAATAAATATGTTTTCACACCCCCTCTACGCACACAATTAGCAGCCTTACACATAACAGCCACAGTAGTGTTCCTTACACACAATGTCTCCAGTATAGTGTCAGATACACATAATGTCTCCAGTATAGTGCCAGATACACAATGTGCAGTGCCAGATAGACATGATATGCCCCCCAGCAGTGCCAGCTACACACAATATGCCTCCCAGCAGTGCCAGCTACACACAATATGCCTCCCAGCAGTGCCAGCTACACGATAGTGTTCACTTTTTAGGGCAGGGAGGGCACATTTTTAAGTTAGGAGGGCAAAATGATGTACATACTGTGATGCTTGTTGCTCATCTACCTACACGGTAAAGCATGGACAGTGCGCACCGAAGGTGCGCATCAAAAATTTAGGGGCGTTGCTTCGTGGGGAAGGTGCGTGGCCACATAATAGTGGCAATTCGCATTACACCACACAGTAGTGCAGTTAATACACACTGCACCAGGTAGAACCTCCTAGACACTTTGCGCCAGGCAGAGCACGTTAGACACTTTGCGCCAGGCAGAGCTCGTTAGACACTTTGCGCCAGGCAGGGCACGTTAGACACATTGCCTAGCCACAGACGCCAGACGGGAACACTACATGATATGCTCCCCAGCCGTGCCAGCTACACATGACATGCCCCCCAGCAGTGCCAGCAACACATGACATGCCCCCCAGCAATGCCAGATACATAAATGGCCACAGTGCCAGATATGTAGATACAGAAAAGCCCCCACAGTGCCAGATACAGATAAGCCCCCTCAGTGCCAGATACAGAAAAGCCCCCACAGTGCTAGATAAATGCCCCCACAGTGCCAGATAAATGCCCCCACAGTGCCAGATATGACCCCACAGTGCTACATAAATGCCCCCAGTGCCAGATAAATGCCCCCACAGTGCCAGATAAATGCCCACAGTGCCAGATAAATGCCCACAGTGCCAGATAAATGCCCCCACAGTGCCAGATAAATGCCCCCACAGTGCCAGATAAATGCCCCCAGTGCCAGATAAATGTCCCCACAGTGCCAGATAAATGCCCCCACAGTGCCAGATAAATGCCCCCACAGTGCCAGATAAATGTCCCCACAGTGCCAGATAAATCCCCAGTGTGCCAGATATGCCCCCACAGTGCCAGATATGCCCCCACAATGCCAGATACATAAATGCCCCCACAGTGCCAGATATGCCCCCACAGTGCCAGATATGCCCCCACAGAGCCAGAAATGCCCCCCACAGTGCCAGATATGCCCCCAAAGAGCCAGAAATGCCCCCAGTGTGCCAGAAATGCCCCCACAGTGCCAGATAAATGCCCCCACAGTGCCAGATAAATGCCCCCACAGTGCCAGATATGCCCCCAGTGTGCCAGATATGCCCCCACAGTGCCAGATATGCCCCCACAATGCCAGATACATAAATGCCCCCACAGTGCCAGATATGCCCCCACAGAGCCAGATATGCCCCCACAGAGCCAGAAATGCCCCCCACAGTGCCAGATATGCCCCCACAGAGCCAGAAATGCCCCCAGTGTGCCAGAAATGCCCCCACAGTGCCAGATAAATGCCCCCACAGTGCCAGATAAATGCCCCCACAGTGCCAGATATGCCCCCAGTGTGCCAGATATGCCCCCAGTGTGCCAGATATGCCCCCACAGTGCCAGATATGCCCCCACAATGCCAGATACATAAATGCCCCCACAGTGCCAGATATGCCCCCACAGAGCCAGATATGCCCCCACAGAGCCAGAAATGCCCCCCACAGTGCCAGATATGCCCCCACAGAGCCAGAAATGCCCCCAGTGTGCCAGAAATGCCCCCACAGTGCCAGATAAATGCCCCCACAGTGCCAGATAAATGCCCCCACAGTGCCAGATATGCCCCCAGTGTGCCAGATATGCCCCCAGTGTACCAGATATGCCCCCACAGTGCCAGATATGCCCCCACAATGCCAGATACATAAATGCCCCCACAGTGCCAGATATGCCCCTACAGTGCCAGATATGCCCCCACAGAGCCAGATATGCCCCCACAGAGCCAGAAATGCCCCCCACAGTGCCAGATATGCCCCCACAGAGCCAGAAATGCCCCCAGTGTGCCAGAAATGCCCCCACAGTGCCAGATAAATGCCCCCACAGTGCCAGATATGCCCCCACAGAGCCAGAAATGCCCCCAGTGTGCCATAAATGCCCCCACAGTGCCAGATAAATGCCCCCACAGTGCCAGATAAATGCCCCCACAGTGCCAGATATGCCCCCAGTGTGCCAGATATGCCCCCAGTGTACCAGATATGCCCCCACAGTGCCAGATATGCCCCCACAATGCCAGATACATAAATGCCCCCACAGTGCCAGATATGCCCCCACAGTGCCAGATATGCCCCCACAGAGCCAGAAATGCCCCCCTCAGTGCCAGATATGCCCCCACAGAGCCAGAAATGCCCCCAGTGTGCCAGAAATGCCCCAACAGTGCCAGATAAATGCCCCCACAGTGCCAGATAAATGCCCCCACAGTGCGATCCATAAATGTGCCCCCCCCCCCCCCAAATACCTGCGGCGCTGAGAGGGGGACGAGTACTGCTGTCCGAGAACGGTAGTGCAGGCGGGCGGGCGGCCGGCCGAGTGAGGGTGCGGGTCCGGGTGCGGGTGGGCGGGCGGCCACTTGTGTGCGCTATGCGCGTTGCGCCAGCATCTGACGTTAGACACCGGCGCCGCGCAGCGAGCATAGCGCACACACGGACGGGACGGGCCAATGCTGCACACACAGGGCCGGCTCCAGCTTCGAATATGGCGGCGCCAGCGCGCGGCGCCCGTTAAGGGTGGCGCCCTGCGCGGCCGCTCTATTCGAACATGCCTAGAGCCGGCCCTGAGGGGGGGGGTCAGAGTTATGGATATGGGGAGGGGGCAGAGGAAAGATGGGGACAGGCGGAGGCACATATAAGGAGAGGGCACAGGTATGGGGCAGGGGCAAATAAGCGGGTATTGGTCAGAGAAACAGAAGTGAGGGGGGCAGAGTCACATATACGGGTAAGGTTTAGAGGTAGGAATGGTAAGGAGGACAGTGAGACAGTCTGTATAGCAGAGAAGGGCTGGGGAACTTATACCACTTACAAGTTACACTGGCCTATTCTGTGTATGTGCAGTGCAGAGCTGCACACTATGGCCCTCATTCCGAGTTGTTCACTCGCAAGCTGCTTTTAGCAGCATTGCACACGCTAAGCCGCCGCCTACTGGGAGTGAATCTTAGCATCTTAAAATTGCGAACGAAATATTCGCAATATTGCGATAAGACATCTCTGTGCAGTTTCTGAGTAGCTCGAGACTTACTCTGCCAGTGCGATCATTTCAGTGCTTGTCGTTCCTGGTTTGACGTCACAAACACACCCAGCGTTCGCCCAGACACTCCTCCGTTTCTCCAGCCACTCCCGCGTTTTTCCCAGAAACTGTAGTGTTTTTTCCCACACGCCCCTAAAACGGCCTGTTTCCGCCCAGAAACACCCACTTCCTGTCAATCACATTACGATCACCAGAACGATGAAAAAACCGTGAGTAATATTCCTAACTGCTTAGCAAATTTACTTGGCGCAGTCGCAGTGCGAACATTGCGCATGCGCATTAGGCGGAAAATCGCAGCGATGCGAAGAAAATTACCGAGCGAACAACTCGGAATGACCCCCTATGCTCGGGGAATTGGAGTAGGGAGAGGAGAGCAGGGAGCGGGTCTGGGAGCTGTAGAGGAAGAGCTGAAGGGACAATTATCCGTTGTGATCCCTGAGAGTGGGGACCTGTATGTAAGAGAGATAAGGGCCAACACTCCTAATAGCTCAATCTACCAAGTGTCAGTGATCCCTGTGGTGATCTGCTTGCTACAGAATGAGAGCAGGTCACCTTACTATACAGTGTGTACAGGTCACGATTGGGGGTGGGCCGCAGTCATGGGGGCGGGGCCTTGGCCAGACACTGCTAGCCAGCCTGTCACTGAAACTGATTCTAGTACTTACTGTGAGAGACTTTGAGCGTACAGTGCAGCGCCGACCTGGGGGAGTATTCTCTCCTTCCTCCTGGGTCAACCCGCACTTGGCTGTTTCTCCTCTGTGCCCCCCGATCCCCCCTCCATGGCACGGCAGCTGGAGCCCGGCGGCAAAGTACTCACTGCCTCCGGGATTTCTGCGACTGTGCGCACTCACTCACCAGCTCCGCTCCTCTCCAGTCTCCAGGCGTGCCACTGCCTTCTCCTCTGCCGCTCTGCGCTCCTTCTCTTCCAGACCGTGGCGGGATCCTCCAGAGCATGGTGCGGCGCAACGTGACGTGACGTCAGTCCACTGCATCCACACACGATGCTCTGCAAACTGCTGACTGCTAAACCACGCCCCCTGACAGAAGTGGGCGTGGCTAAAATGATCGTGACCCACGGGTGTAACCACCGGAACCCCGGCAGGCCAGTCCGAGCCTGAGGGCGGGTGTCTGACGTCAATTCCGGCCCCGGGCAGGCTGAAGTGATCGCAGCGGCTGAGTAAGTTCTGGGCTACTCAGAAACTGCACAAAACTTTTTTGTACCAGCTGGCTGCACATGCGATCGCACACTTGCAAAGCGAAAATACACTCCCCTATGGACAGCGACTATCTGCTCGCAGCAGTGCAAAAAAACCCTAGCGTGCGATCAGGGTTGGTTCTATATCGGAGGGGCTGAAGGGACCTTGTGACGTATTGAGGGGAGGAGCTACGTCACCAGGGGGAGGAGCTACGGGCGAACAGGGTACCCGAAAAAAGTACCCTCGCGGGCTCGCTTCGCTCGCCACGCTTCGGGCACGGTGGCTCGCTCCGCTTCGCTCACCACCTAATTACTAAAGGTAATAGTTGGTGGCGTGGATAGTAGGGGAACTATCCCGCTGGCCTAGCTCCTCCCCCTTGCGTCGTAACTCCTCCCCCTTACGGAAAAGGTCCCTTAGCCCACTTGATTCTAGCATCTACCGTGCGATCAGGTCTGAATGACCTCCTAAAAATGTTGCTTACTTAACAATTAAGGATCTGATGCGCAGATGAATGGAAATCGGGCATAAATGTATATATTCTATCATATGCAGAGATGTAGGCATCTTGCGGTCCCTCCACCCTCTATCCTTATGGTTTGCTACTTATCGTCAGAGCAGACTTGCAGCATCCTATATTGGTGCAAATTATACACCTTGAAACAGGTGTATTTACACTTGTGTCCAACTCGGCATAACCCACAGACTCATAGACATGTCCTCCCTGATCTTTGCCTATGTGTTATATGCTCAGCTCTCATAGTGACAAAAACGGGAAATGTGCCATAAGGCCACATCCCCATTCAGCTGAGCTCACGCCCCCTTTTCGGACTAGCGAGGGTCACAGATTACACTCATTATTTCTTCGGAGGTATGATACATTGAACTATTTATTGTCACTATGTATAGTACACTGAATGAAATCGGCATAACAATGGTCAAACTGAGTTTGAATATGAGTTTCCCATCAATGTATGATTATTGTTCAGGCATACACTGAATGGTAATCGTTCAGAAATGTCATAAACTGTCTGGACTGGCTGGAAAAGTCTATCACTGTATGACCAGCTTTAGGGGGTCATTCCGAGTTGATCGCTAGCTGCCGTTGTTCGCAGCGCAGCAATCAGGCAAAAAAAAAAATCGTAATTTCTGCGGATGCGTACGGGCCGCAGTGCGCACGCGTGACGTACTTTCACATAAAACTATGCAGTTTCACACAAGGTCGAGCGACTCTTTTCCGTCGCTCTGTTGATCGGTGAGTGATTGACAGGAAGTGGGTGTTTCTGGGTGGTAACTGACCATTTTCTGGGAGTGTGCTAAAAAACGCAGCCGTGTCAGGTATAAACGCAGGCGTGCCTGGGGAAACGGGGGAGTGGCTGGCCGAACGCAGGGCGTGTTTGTGACGTCAAAGCAGGAACTAAACAGACTGAAGTGATCGCAAGGAAGGAGTAGGTCTGGAGCTGCTCAGAAACTGCTTGAAAAAATTTCAGCACTGTTCTGCTAACCTTTCGTTCGCACTTCTGCTAAGCTTAGATACACTCCCTGAGGGCGGCGGCTTAGCGTTTGCACTGCTGCTAAAAGCAGCAAGCGAGCGATCAACTCGGAATGAGGGCCTTAGTCAGAGGAGTGACTGAGGCTTATATAGTGATGAGCGGGTTCGGTTTCCGAGAAACCGAACCCACCCGAGCTTTACCTTTTTTTACACGGGTCCGAGCAGACTCGGATCCTCCCGCCTTGTTCGGCTAACCCGAGCGCGCCCGAACGTCATCATCCCGCTGTCGGATTCTCGCGAGATTCGGATTCTATATAAGCAGCCGCGCATCGCCGCCATTTTCACACGTGCATTGAGATTGATAGGGAGAGGACGTGGCTGGCGTCCTCTCCGTTTGTAATTGTAGAAGAGACAGTTGATTGCTTGTTTTATTACTAATTGTGGGGAGGATTGGGGAGCAGCTGTTAGGACTCGGAGTAGAGTGCAGAGTTTTGCTGATAGTGACCACCAGTTTTTTTTTATCCGTTCTCTGCCTGAAAAAAACGCTCCATACCATATCTGTGCTCAGTGTGCTGCATGATATATCTGTGCTGAGTGCTCACACTGCTTAATTGTGGGGACTGGGGAGCAGCTATAGCAGGAGTACAGTGCACAGTTTTGCTGACAGTGACCACCAGTATACGTTTGTCTGCCTGAAAAACACTCCTGTGGTGGCTTTTTTTTATACTAGTTTAGCAGTCTGCTGACAGTGTCCACCAGGTCCATTATACTGTATATAGCAGTACGGTAGGCCACTGCTGTACCTACCTCTGTGTCGTCAGTCACTCGTCATCCATTAATAATAATAAGTATACTATCCATCCATCTACATTGTATACCTGTGGTGGCTTTTTTTCTTTATACTAGTTTAGCAGTTTGCTGAGAGTGTCCACCAGGTCCATTTATTATACTGTATATAGCAGTACGGTAGGCCACTGCTGTACCTACCTCTGTGTCATCACTCGTCGTCCATAAGTATACTATCCATCCATCTACATTGTATACCTGTGGTGGCTTTTTTTCTTTATACTAGTAGTACTAGTTTAGCAGTTTGCTGACAGTGTCCACCAGGTCCATTTATTATACTGTATATAGCAGTACGGTAGGCCACTGCTGTACCTACCTCTGTGTCGTCACTCGTCGTCCATAAGTATACTATCCATCCATCTACATTGTATACCTGTGGTGCCTTTTAGTTGTGCGCATTAAAATATGGAGAACAAAAATGTGGAGGTTAAAAAAATAGGGAAAGATCAAGATCCACTTCCACCTCGTGCTGAAGCTGCTGCCACTAGTCATGGCCGAGACGATGAAATGCCATCAACGTCGTCTGCCAAGGCCGATGCCCAATGTCATAGTACAGAGCATGTAAAATCCAAAACACAAAAGATCAGTAAAATGACCCAAAAATCAAAATTAAAAGCGTCTGAGGAGAAGCGTAAACTTGCCAATATGCCATTTACGACACGGAGTGGCAAGGAACAGCTGAGGCCCTGGCCTATGTTCATGGCTAGTGGTTCAGCTTCACATGAGGATGGAAGCACTCATCCTCTCGCTAGAAAAAAGAAAAGACTTAAGCTGGCAAAAGCACAGCAAAGAACTGTGCGTTCTTCGAAATCACAAATCCCCAAGGAGAGTCCAATTGTGTCGGTTGCGATGCCTGACCTTCCTCTTTTTTCTTTCATTTTTCTTTGCATCATGTGCTGTTTGGGGAGTATTTTTTTGAAGGGCCATCCTGCGTGACACTGCAGTGCCACTCCTAGATGGGCCAGGTGTTTGTGTCGGCCACTAGGGTCGCTTAGCTTAGTCACACAGCTACCTCATTGCGCCTCTTTTTTTCTTTGCGTCATGTGCTGTTTGGGGAGTATTTTTTTGAAGGGCCATCCTGCGTGACACTGCAGTGCCACTCCTAGATGGGCCAGATGTTTGTGTCGGCCACTTGGGTCGCTTATCTTAGTCACACAGCTACCTCATTGCGCCTCTTTTTTTCTTTGCATCATGTGCTGTTTGGGGATAATTTTTTTGAAGGGCCATCCTGTCTGACACTGCAGTGCCACTCCTAGATGGGCCAGGTGTTTGTGTCGGCCACTAGGGTCGCTTAGCTTAGCCATCCAGCGACCTCGGTGCAAATTTTAGGACTAAAAATAATATTGTGAGATGTGAGGTGTTCAGAATAGACTGAAAATGAGTGGAAATTATGGTTATTGAGGTTAATAATACTATGGGATCAAAATGACCCTCAAATTCTATGATTTAAGCTGTTTTTTAGGGTTTTTTGAAAAAAACACCCGAATCCAAAACACACCCGAATCCGACAAAAAAATTTCGGTGAGGTTTTGCCAAAACGCGTCCGAACTCAAAACACGGCAGCGGAACCGAACCCAAAACCAAAACACAAAACCCGAAAAATTTCCGGTGCACATCACTAGGCTTATATAGTAATTGCAAGTGGAGGCTTGTTGTGTGGACAGGATTAGATTACTGTTGCTGGTAGATTGCACACACTGGGGGTAATTCCAAGTTGATCGCAGCAGGAAATTTTTTAGCAGTTGGGCAAAACCATGTGCACTGCAGGGGAGGCAGATATAACATGTGCAGAGAGAGTTAGATTTGGGTGTGGTGTGTTCAATCTGCAATCTAATTTGCAGTGTAAAAATAAAGCAGCCAGTATTTACCCTGCACAGAAATATTTCTGTGGGCCCTCATTCCGAGTTGTTCGCTCGTTATTTTCCTTCGCATCGGTGCGATTTTCCGCTAACTGCGCATGCGCAATGTACGTACTGCGGCTGCGTCAAGTAAATTTGCTAAGAAGTTTGATATTTTACTCACGGCATTACGAGGTTTTTTCTTCGTTCTGGTGATCGGAGTGTGATTGACAGGAAGTGGGTGTTTCTGGGCGGAAACTGGACGTTTTATGGGTGTGTGTGAAAAAACGCTGCCGTTTCTGGGAAAAACGCGGGAGTGGCTGGAGAAACGGGGGAGTGCCTGGGCGAACGCTGGGTGTGTTTGTGACGTCAAACCAGGAACGAAACTGACTGAACTGATCGCAGTGGCAGAGTAAGTCTCGAGCTACTCAGAAACTGCTAAGAAATTTCTATTCGCAATTTTGCGAATCTTTCGTTCGCAATTCTGCTAAGCTAAGATACACTCCCAGAGGGCGGCGGCTTAGCGTGTGCACTGCTGCTAAAAGCAGCTAGCGAGCGAACAACTCGGAATGAGGGCCATGGTTTTGCCCAACTGATAAAAAAATTCCTGCTGCAATCAACTTGGAATTACCCCCACAGTCATTATGAGTAATAAAGTCTATGCATTCTATGCATAGCTTAATTAGACTGCTATTAATTTCTGTGCATGCATATTCAGAACGGTCTGTGGGGGTCATTCCGAGTTGATCGCAGCTGTGCTAAATTTAGCACAGCTACGATCATCTTCCCAGACATGCGGGGAGACGTCCAGCACAGGGCTAGTCCACCCTGCATGTCAGTACGGTCCCCCCTGCACAAGTACAAAAGCATCGCACAGCGGCGATGCTTTTGTACTTGAAGAGTAACCTCCTACCAGCGCAGCTCCCGCGGCTAGCTAGTTACTCGTTGCTGTCCCGGGTCGCAATGGCCCGCCCGCCGCACGGTCCAGCCACGCCTACATTGGCCGGACCACGCCCCGAAAATGGCGGCTAAACGCTGCCGTGCCACCCCCTCCTATCCAGTGAATGCCTCTGCCTGTCAATCAGGCAGAGGCGATCGCTAGGTAACGACGGCCTTCGGCTGTCTGGCATGCGCTGGCCCACTGTGGCACTGGCGCATGTGCAGCGTGCGATCGGGTCGGAATGACCCCCTGTGACTGGTCTGGCTAGTAGCACCAGGGCCAGCTCCAGGCCTACTAGCACCCAGTAGGTTGATTTGCAAGCAAAGCAAAAAAGCAAGCAAATGTTGCAGTGCAGGTGGGGTAGATGTAACATGTGCAGAGAGAGAGAGAGATTTGGGTGGGGTGTGTTCAAACTGAAATATAAATTGCAGTATAAACGTAAAGCTGTCTAACATTTGTGGGCTACATGCAATAGCAATCAGTATTTACCCTCCACAGAATAAATATTAATGTATTTGCTCCAATTGCATGGCAAAATGCTTTCTTCCAGACACTAAGTTAAGTGCTTTTGCATTAGTCACAAATCTGAATCAGGCCACTTGTGCAAGATTTTTTTGGAGCCTCTCGTTACCCCCAATATTTGTCTGTGGCTCCCGGAATAGTGGGCATGGCCTCACAACAAGGACGTAATCTCATAACAAGAAGCATGGCCTCAAAGGGAATGTCATATCTGTATGACGGGGAGCGGGTGATGGAGGCAGAGGGTGAAAGGAGAGAGAGAGAGGGTGATGGGGAGATGGAGAGGCAGAGAGTGAGGCAGTGGGTTGCCCCTTACACATTACACCCACACAGTAGTAGTGCCCCTTACACATTACTCCCACACAGTAGTGCCCCTTACACATTACGCCCAGACAGTAGTAATGTCCTTTACACATTATGCCGCACAGTAGTAGTGCCCCTTAAACTTTATGCCACACAGTAGTACTCCTTATACACATTACACCGTACAGTAGTGCCCCTTACACATTATGCCCACACAGTAGTAAGGCCCCCTACACATTACACTCACACAGTAGTAGTGTCCCTTACACATTACACCCACACAGTAGTAGTACCCCTTACACATTATGCCCACACAGTAGTAGTGTCTTTTTCACATTACACCGCACAGTAATAGTGCCCCTTACACTTTACACTACACAGTAGTACTCCTTATACACAGTGGCGTAACTTCATCCCAGTTGCCCGGAGGCAAGATAAAATGCTGTGCCCCCCCTCAAAAAAATAGTATTTTAACTGACCGACCCCTCTATACCTTACATTAAATCACTGACACCTCTATACCCTAAACTATTGACCCATTTACACCCTACACTAAATGATTGACCCCTCTGTACCCTACACTACATTACCGACCCCATTGTACCCTACACTACATTGCAGACCCCATTGTAGTTAAAAAAACACAGACACACACATTGGCACAGATAGGGAAAAAAAACATACACATTGGCACTGATATAAAATAAAGCACATAGGCCACCACAAAAAGCACATAAGCCCCTGTAGGAAAATAATAAAACACATTTGCCTGATAGAAAAATAATACAGAACATAGGCCACCTCAGGAAAATAATACAGCACATAGGCCACCACAGCGAAAAAAAAATAAACAGGTCACCACAGTGAAAATAATGGGGGGAAAAATAGGTCACTACAGCAAAAATAATAAAACACATTATTAAGAAAATAATAAACACAATGGCGCCGATAGGAAAAATAACAAACACATCGGCACTGATAGGAAAATTAAGACATACAAACTCAATTACTGTATGTCTGAGGCTGTGGCGTCCCTCACATGACTGCTTGGCGGGTCTCTCCCTTTTATTATAACTAGGGGCCCATGTGTTGTTCTCCCTCCCTTGGCCCCTGTGTGAGCCATGTCCCATTCCTTCCCCCTGTGAGAACCATATAACACCTTTCCCTGGTCCGTGTGTCAGCCATGTCCCCCTTTCCCCTGTGTGAGCCATGTTCCCCCCTTGCCCTGTGTGAGTGATATCACCCCTTCCCTCTTTAGTGAGCCACATCCCCCTTCACATGTGTGAGATATGCTGCCCCTTCTCCTGTGTGAGCCATGTCCTCCTTACCCCTTTTGCAAGCTATTTCCGCCCTTCCCCTGTGTGAGCTATATCCTCCTTTCCCCAGTGTGTTTTAGCAATGTCCACCCCTTCCCCCATGTGAGCCATGTCCTTCTCCCCCCCCCCCCCCCACATGAGCCATGTCCCCCTTCCCCCAGTGCCCTCATTTTCATCATGCTCTCACCACAATACAGTGGGTGACCCAAGGGAGAGACAGTGGGTGATGTAGAGGATGACGGGGTGAGGCAGTAGATGACAGGGAGAACTGACAGGGAGAGATAGTGGGAGATGGAGAAGCAGTCGGTGATGCCAGGGAGAGGCAGCGGGGGATACCAGGGGATGTATGATAGGGGGATGCAGTGTATAACACCAGGGGGAGGCTGTGGATGATGTAGAGGATGATGGGGAGAGGCACTGAATGACAGGAAGAGGCTGACAAGCAAGAGAGAGGTGACATGAATAGATAGTCGGCGACAGAGTGGCATTGGGTGACAGGGAGTGGGATACTGGGAGAGGCAGTGGATAACGCTACAGAGAGGATGACAGGCAGTGAGGGAGAGGCTGTCAGGCAGTTTTCCTGCTAGGTCTGAGGTGCAGGAAAAAGGGGACATCTGGTGCAGTCAGAGGCCAGTGCCTCAGAGATATAGGGAGCAGTCAAAGGTGTGTCAGGGGCATAGGGATCGGTCACAGACATAGGGTTCAGTCAGAGGGCATAAGGTGCACTCAGAAGCCAGTGTTTCAAGAACATAGGGAGCAGTCAGGGGGCATAGGTAGCATTCAGGGGGCATAATGAGCAGTCAGGGGTATGCCAGGGTCATAGGGAGCAATCAGGGGGCATAGGCAGTAGTCAGGGGGGCATAGGGCCAGTCTAGGGGCATAAAGGACAATCAAGGAGCATAGGGAGCAGTCAGGGGCATAAAGGGAATAGGGAACAGTCATGAGGCATTGGGAGCAGTCAGGGGGCATAGGGGAAGTCAGGGGGCATAAAGAGCATCCAGGGGCATAGAAAGCAGTCAGAGGGCATGGAAAGCAGTCAGGGGGCATAGGGAGCAGTCAGGGGACATAGAGAGCAGTCAGGGGAATAAGGACCTGTCAGGGGGCATAGGGAGCAGTCATGGGGCGTAGGGAGCAGTCAGGGAGCATAGGGAGCAGTCAGGGGAATAAGGAGCTGTTAGGGGGCGTAGTGAGCAGTAATGGGGCATAGAGAGCAGTAATTGGCATAGGGAGCAGTCATGGGGCATAGGGATCAGTCAGGTGGCATAGGGAGCAGTCAGGGGGCATAGAGCAGTCATGGGGCATAGGGAGCAGTCAGGGCCAGCAGGTGAGAGGTATGGGGTGAAGCATTTCGCAGGACATGAGGCTGGAGCTGTAACCTGCAGATGTACACAAGGCAAGCAGACAGTGACTGACCTGCAGAAGAAGCAGCAGCGCCAGCCCTGTTGCCCACGGCCTCCTGTGTCCCATGCTGGGGTTCCTGTAACGTGATGCGCAGCACCTGCAGCTCAGAACCCTCTGTCTGACATCCGGGATTAGAACAGCTGAGGCGGCCGCTGGTCCCAGAGGAGTGGCCAACCACCCGCAAGTGTATATTGAGCTGCTGGAGGCAGCCCCGGTGATGTGTCCTGGAGCCATCTGCAGTCTATGGCCGGGCCAGCCAATCTGCCTGTGGCTGCTGGGGACTCCTGGTGACGGATGGGCAGGCTTGCGGAGTTTCGGTGTAAATTATTCTGTGTGTGTGGTCCTCCGCGACCACACAGCACAGCAGACAGTCACAGAGGCGGAGCGCCGCCCTGATGCTGATCGGCGCCGCTCCACCTCTGCTCGGTGGGTAGCTCTTTTATGGAAGCGATGGCAGAAAGGGCATGGTCGGGGGACAGTGTTGGAGCCAGGTGCCCTCTTCAGGACTGGAGCCTGGCGGCAACGGACTCCGTTGCCTCCGGGAGTTCCGCCCCTGCTTATACACATTACACCACACAGTAGTGCCCCTTACACATTATGCCCACACAGTGGTAGGGCCCTTACACATTACACCCATACAGTAGTAGGGTCCCTTACACATTATGCCCACACAGTAGTAGTGCCTCTTACACATTATGCTTGCCCAATAGTAGTGCCCCAAACACATTATGCCACACAGTAGTCGAGCCCCTTACACATTACGCCGATACAGTAGTAGTAGCCTTTGGAGTCAGGGTACCTGTTTTTTCAGTGCAGGATGGTGGAACACTGTCCCTAGCTCACCCTAGATGCTGCCACTCTGTCCCATTTACAGTGTGCTGCATGTCAGCGCAATTGGAATTCCCGGTGGATGCAGGGAACTGGTGCGGCAGTAGGTGTCACTGGTGTCACTTTGCCCCATCTGTATCCAAAGGTACCAGGAGTCTTTAAGCAGCTGTGGTTCCCTGTGGGTACAGAGAGTCTGTGCAGCGGCAGGTGTATCTGTCATGGCTTTGTCTCCCTGGCTACACTGTGATAGCTCATAGCTGCCAGCAGCAGTAATGTGGCTTCCACGGGCAGTCCGTGCTGTGGCAAGCTCAAGTTGCCTTGCAGGAAATATGGCCCTGGAGGAGGGAATATGGCAGTCAAAAATCGGCATGCTGACTAAGGGGTGTGTCCCAGTTCTGCCGCACTGGTTGAACATGCCTCGAGCTGCCCCTGAGTATCGCTGGGGTTTTTGTCTATTAAATAGCTCCAAAAAAAGATTTTGTATACCTGCAGTGTTGAAAAATAGGTCTATTAGACCTACAGGCTTACACCCTAAACTGGCTAACAGTATGTGAATATACATGATAACTGTAGCATAAAAGATGATTATAAAACAACTGTGACCTAGGGAATGATAAAATTGCTATTAGTCTATGCTCTGCGTGATAGAGATGTGGAAATAGCAGGTAGTAATAAACACCACTATGATGATTGTGGCATTAAGATAATCAGTTACTACATTAAGTTCCTCCCCAGGCATGAGAGAGAAGAATAATTTGGGGCAAGATTAATTTCTCACTCTATTGAAGAAGATGATGGGAGGAGTAGTCCTGACAATACTGGTGATTTTTAATATGTTAAAATAAGGAGAGGGGTAGGAGGATAGGAGTAGCCCATAGCCAGACCTCTAGTTCAGGCAGGCTGCTGTAATGGAGTTTAGTCCCCATGCATGGGGCAGTGCAGGATGATAGGATTTGCTCCTGCTTGTGGTGGACATCAATCAGTTCTTAAGACCTGGGGGTATATTTACTAAAGTCTCGATTTTGGCCCATTTTTTTTTCTTTTTTTTCTAAGTGGCAACACAGGAATTTACCAAGCACCAATATCGGCAGTGTTGGGGCTATTCGTTATGGTTTTCATGACAGAGATCAGAAATACAAGTGAATAGACCATCGGTCAAACGTGGCTGTTTGTTCATACAACACAGGAATTTGGGTGTTTGTCTCTGAATGGTCAATTGCAGGTGTATTTTTTTGCGATTCGTTAAAAAAAGCAGCAAAAAAATAGACCTGCTTTTTCCTGGCGTGTTTGGATAGTCATGCACGGATCAGTGAGATCCGTGCATGCTTATCTATGGGAAAGGGTCTGTTTAGATTAAAAATTAAAAAAAAAAATACGTGGGGTCCCCCCTCCTATGCGTAACCAGCCTTGGGCTGAGTGACCCCAATTAACTTTGCTGTTAACCACAGACCGCATAGTTCCTATCATTGGTTACAATGGAGTGCTGCTACCCTACATTGTAACCAGTGCGCTCCTCTGATTGACAGTGCAGGAGTGCACAGCCAATCTGGAGAGTGCCATGACGTGGCGCTCCCTGATTGGCTGGCGGGACCTTCACTGACAGCAGGCACGGGGGTGCCGCCAGTTGAAGAAAGGGGTTCCATGTGTAGACATTTTTTATTTACAGGTACCCCGTGGATTCTACTGGAGAAGAGGACAGAGGGGCTTCGTGTCAACATAGGTAAGTATGTGTGTGTAAGTGTGCATGTAAGTAAATTAAAGTTGTACTATCACGGTGTGTGTCGTGTTTTTTTAGGGGTATTTTTTTTGTAGTAGAACTACAGGTACCAGCAGGCTCATTATTCTCCCACATGCTGGTACTTGTGGTTCTCCAAGTACCAGCTTGCGGGGGAGGCTTGCTGGGACTTGTAGTTCTACAAAAAAACAATATTCTTTCATTTTACACTATGGCTATCAGCCTCCCATCCACTGCCCACGGACGGGGCGGACAGCCTCGGGCTTCACCCCTGGTTCTTGGGTGGCTGGAGGGGGGGACCCCTTTATTTAATGGGTCCCCACTCCTCCAGGGTACCCGGCCAGGGATGACTAGTTGGGGATGTAATGCCAGGGCCACAGAGACCAATATAAAAGTGTCCCCCGGCTGTGGCATTATCTCTCTGGCTAGTGGAGCCCGGTGCTGGTTTAAAAAATACATGGGACCCCTACGTGTTTTGTCCCCCATATTTTTTGAACCAGGACCGGACGCAAAGCCCGGTGCTGGTTGTTTAAATATAGGGGACCCCTACACAATTTTTAAAAATTTATTTTTTAACCCATTCATCACTTCTCTGAATGCACACAATGAAGCCCTGCACGGATCTCACAGATCTGGCCGGGATTCATTTTGTTATGTCAGGCAGTGTTTTACTAATCACTCCCATAAAACACTGCCCAACAATACGAATCACATCGACATCGGAAAATACGAAACTAGAAAACTCGGCAGCTTAGTAAATTACCGTGTATGTATTCAAAAAGTTGCAGTAAATTACGTCCGCTAAAATTCGAGATCAATTCCCTTAAAAACAGCACAAACACGAATATTAGTACATAAACCCCCTAGTAGATATTTGAAGTAGGGATCAACAGCTCTCCCCAATGGCTCTCCTCACCATACCAAAGAGTAATATTAGCAAAGGCAGTTAATTGGAGTAATTCAGGCAAATAGTACAGTTCCACACTGCATCTGTACACTCTCTTTTAGAATGGCAGCTCTCCTCTGAGTATTGAGCCCCTCTATAATGGTGGTGCTCTATAAGGGCTTTGCCATTTTGTGGAATCTTTCCATTCTCAGTGCCTGATTATGATTTGTATGCAATGCCGGTATTTATGCAGCTGATTAACAGATGATTACATACATCATGGCCACGTTGCGCATGCACCAAGGTACTTTTGCAATGCTGTTCGCGGTGAGGAATAATTCTCAAAGTAATTGACAGTCAGAGACCATTTGGGGGAGGTAACGGGGAGTGGTGGCAAAAACACAGGCATGTCATGAGGCATGTCATGACTGTTTTGGGGGCATGTAAATGCATACTGTACATCTGCGATCGCACATGCAGAAAACATGGCACCAGCATCGCAACTCTTGCAGCCATTCTGCGAGACCATAGCCTCACTCGGGGGGTCAATGTTACCCGAATGTGCTCAGATGAAGCAGTTGCTAAGATTTTGTGATGGCTCCAGGTAGTGTCTGTATTAATTTCTGGATGACTGCGTCATTTGTGTTATATCTCAAGTCCTTAACCTGAAAAATTGCAGCTGCATTGACTATTGTGTACTAATTGGAATCAGGCCCTCAGTACATGATTGCCTACCACATGTGGGGCTCACTGACAGGCTCTTTTACATTGGCTTCACCAGCAGCTCTCTCCTGACAGGCAGTGGTCCCAACATTGGCCATGTATCCTTCACCTCACTTACGCACTTTTCCTCATTTGGTACGCTCTGAGGCTTCTCAGGTTTTCGGAAAGTGTAGAATCCAATACTGAATAAGCTATACATTCAGTGGCAGTTTTAGGTGCAGGCTAGCAGGGTGGCTGCCCGGGGACGCTGCAGCCTGACGGCACGGCCACAGTCACCCCAAAGGTGCTTGCCACCAGCCAGCACAATAACAATAACTGCAGCAGGTGCAATGGGCTGCGTGGATGCCCGCCTGCAGCAGAAACCAAGGAGGAGAGCGGGGAGACAGAAGATAGAGGTCCTACTTGACTGCTAGCATCTGGAGGAGAGCAGGGAGACAATTGCTAGAGGTACTTCTTGACCTCTAGTGTTTGGAGGAGAGCAGAGAGACAGATGCTAGAGGTCCTACTTGACCTCTAGCATCTGACAGCACAGGGAACGCTGGCAGCGGGAGAATATGTAGAAATGCATCTTCTCCCATGTAAACCCCTGGCAACGAGCAGGAAACCCCTGACAAGCATGAAACTTGGCAATGAGCATGAGACCCCTGGCAACGAGTAGGAAACCCCTAGTGGTGAGCATGAGACCCCTGGCAACAAGCATGGATCCCAGAACATGAAACCCTTGGCATTGAGCAAAACACCCCTGGCAACGAGCAGGAAATCTCTGGCAGCGAGCATGAGACCCCTGGCAATGAGCAGGAAACCCCTGGCAATGAGCATGGATCCAAGAGCATGAAACCCTTGACAACGAGACCCCTGGCAATGCGCATGAGACTCCTGGCAACGAACAGGTATTTTAAAAGTAATTAGAAGCCTTACTGTGGGGCATAATTTGTAAGGGACATTACGATGTGTGGCATAACATGTAATGGGCATTATGGTGTGTAGCATAATGTGGAATGGGAATTACGATGTGTTGCATAATCAGGACCAGCCTGAACTTATTTGCATGGCCACACAAATGTACCCCCAAGGGTACATAGAGATAGTGGGAGACAGGGAGATAGTAGGTAACTGGGGAGGCAGGGGTGACAGGAAGATAGTAGGTAACTGGGGAGGCAGGGGTGATAGGGAGTTAGTGGGTGACTGAGGCTGGGGTGAAATTGAGATAGAAGGTGACTGAAGCAAGGGTGACGAGAGATAATGGGTGACTGAGGCAGGGGTGACAGGGAGATAGTGGGTGACTGCGGCGTGTGTGACTGAGGCAGGGCTGACAGGGAGATTGTAGATGACTGAGGCAGGGGTGACAGGGAGATAGTAGATGACTGAGGCAGGGGTGACAGGGAGATAGCGGGTTACAGGAGATAGTGGGTGACTGAGGCAGGGGTGAGAGGAAGATAGTGGGTGACTGAGGCAGGGGTGAGAGGGAGATAGTGGGTGACTCAGGCAGGGATGACAGGAGATAATGGGTGATTGAGGCGGGGGTGACGGAGATAGTGGGTGACTGAGGCAGGGGTGACAGGAGATAGTGGGTGAATTAGGCAGGGGTGACAGGGAGATAGTGGGTGACTGTGGCACGGCTGAATGGGAGATTGTGGGTGATTGAGGCAGGGGTGACAGTGAGATAGTGGGTGACTGAGGCAGGGGTGACAGGAGATAGTGGGTGACTGAGGCAGAGGTGACAGGGAGATAGTGGGTGACTGAGGCAGGGGTGACAGGAGATAGTGGGTGACTGAGGCAGGGGGTGACAAGGAAATAGTGGGTGACAGGAGATAGTGGGTGACTGAGGCAGGGGTGACAGTGAGATAGTGGTGATTGAGGAAGGGGTGACAGGGAGATAGTGGGTGACTGAGGCAGGGGTGATAGGAGATAGTAGGTGCATGAGGCAGGGGTGACAGGAGATAGTGGGTGACTGAGGCAGGGGAGACAAGGAGATTGTGGGTGACTGAGGCAGAGGTGATAGGGAGATAGTGACAAGGGACAATTTACACTGACAGACACACACATTCAGGGCTGGGGCTAAATTTGCACCCTCCCATACTTTATAAAGGGACAGCGCAAATAATGCCCCCTGTAGCAGTGACACGTATACACATAATGCTCCCTGTAGTAGTTCCGCTTACACACGTAACGCCCCCTGTACCAGTGATGCTTACACACGTAACGCCCCCTGTACCAGTGATGCTTACACACATAACACCCCTGTACCAGTGACACTTACACACGTAATGCTGCCCTGTACCAGTGATGCTTATACACGTAACGCCTGCTGTACCAATGACGTAACGCCCCCTCTACCAGTGACGCTTACACACGTAACGCCACCAAGTACCAGTGACACACACGTAATGACCCCCTGTACCAGTGATGCTTACACACGTAACACCCCTGTACCAGTGACGCTTACACACGTAATGCCCCCCTGTTCCAGTGATGCTTACACACATAACGCCCGCTGTACCAATGACACAACGCCCCCTCTACCATTTACGCTTACACATGTAACACCACCCTGTACCAGTGACGCTTACACACGTAACGCCCCCTGTACCAGTGACGCTTACACACGTAATGCCTACTGTACCAGTGATGCTTACACATGTAACGCCCCCCTGTTCCAGTGATGCTTACACACGTAACGCCCGTTGTACCAATGACGCAACGCCCCAGATACCAGTGACGCTTACACACGTAACACCACTCTGTACCAGTGATGCTTACACGCGTAACGCCCCCCTGTACCAGTGACGCTTACACACGTAACGCCTCCTGTACCAGTGATGCTTACACACGTAACGCCATCTGTACCAGTGACGCTTACACACGTAACGCCCCTCTGTTCCAGTGACGCTTACACACACAACGATCCTCTGTACCAGTAATGCTAACACACGTAACGCTCCTCTGTACCAGTGACGCTTACACATGTAACGCCCCTATAGTAGTAATGCTTACACACGTAACTCCCTAGTACCAATAATGCTTACACACGCAACGCCCCCCATATTAGTGACGCTTATACATGTATATGCAGCGTACACACGTAATGTCCCCTGTAGCGGTGACGCTTACACACGCAACGCCCCCTTTACCAGTGACGCTTACACACATAACACCCACTGTACCAGTGACACTTACATGTAACGCTTCCTGTAACAGTGAAGCTTACACACGGAACTCCCACCTGTAGCAGTGACGCCTACACAAGCGATGCCCACTGTACCAGTGATGCTTACACACGTAATGCCCCTTTTTCCAGTGACGCTTACACACGCAACGCCCACTGTAGCAGTTACGCTTACACACATTATGCTGCACAGTCACAAACATACACACATACTGTACGTACATTACACACATACAGTCACACATATATTAAACATACACACATACATATACACACGCACACACACACACACACACACTTTCACTCACTCAATCTCTTTCCATCCTCTTACCTAAGGAAGTCTGGTAGGCCGGAGCTGGAGCAGATCATCCTCCTGTTCAGCCTGGTCCGGTGTAGCTCTGCCCCTAGTTCCATGTAGCTCCACCCCCTTTTAGGTCAGCACACTGCACTCACATAAGAGACGGGAGAAGAGACTTCATGCTGCCGTCGCCGTTGCCTGTCATAGAGTGTGACAGACGCAGCAGCAGCAGGGGGACATCAGCTCAGTACAGGGATGCAGCGCAGGGAGAACGCCTTTCCATTCCTGGCATCTCCCTGCACTGCATCCCTTTGATGAGCGGCTTGCGCTGGCTCTGCACATATTGTACAGGGACCAGGGGCACACTGACACACACATACACATTGTGCAGGGAGATCTGGCAGCTAGGCACATACCTCTCATCTCTGTCATAAGGCAGCTTCAGCTCCTCATGGTTGCCACAGGCTGCACTAACTGTCTCCCTCTCCCTGTTCCCTGGCATCGCGGAAGGGATGGGAGCTAGGAGGATACAAAGCTGCACTATCAGACTCTCTGTGTCCAGGGTGGGTGGCCGTGGCACTGTAGAGAGTGAGTGACGGTGACTCGCTTTCTGCAGCAGCGCCATCTACAGTCTGTCTTTCTATGTCACCACATACCCCGCATGTGCATTGGGCCGGCCCTGGGCATAATGCGTAATGAGCATTATGGTGTGTGGCATAATACGGAATTGGCATTACGGTGTGTGGAATAATGTGTAATGGGCATTATGGTGTGTGGCATATTGTGTAGTGGGCATTATGGTGTGTGGAATAATGTGTATTGGGCATTACGGGGTGTGGCATAATGTGTAATGGGCATTACAGTGTGTGGAATGATGTGTAATAGACATTACTGTGTGTCGCATAATGCGTAAGGGGCATTACTATAAGGAAGAAAAATGACAAATAATGTAAAGGACATGAATCATTTTTTTTCTTTTTTCCTGTTTTTTCCCAGTGTTGTATAAGGGGCTCTACCTGGTGCAATGTGTTTAAGGAGCTCTGTTCTACTGTGGTGTAATGTGTGTAAGGAGCTCTAACATGGCATAATGTGTATAAGGGGTACTACTGTGAGGTGTTGGTTCTATCATGTGGCCACGCTCCTTCCCCATGAAGACACGCCCTTTTTCTGCCTCGTGCCATCGGCGCACACTAACCGTGTTTTGAATGGAAAGGGTGAAGCCAAAGGAAACTTTTGCCCTGGGTGCCACAAGGTCTAGAACCGACCCTGTCTACTCTGCCCCCAGCTTTTGTCTCCTTGTGTCCTCTTGCCGCCTTCTTTGGCAGGTGTTCACATGATTCATGTAAAGCATAATGATTTTCATTTGGTGCTGTTATATAAGATACATTTGATTTTATGATCTAAAACTCTGCACCCCTGTGTTTTTTAGAGCACTGCTATAGAAAATTGCTGTAAACAAAATATTTACATACAGTACTGTACTTCAATATATTATTATAATAATTAATATTAATGGATTATTAATAAGAATTAACAGTGTCCCATTCCCTGTTCAATTCTATACACAAGTGCTCCCACTATGCGATCAATAGCAGCTGGTATGGGGGTGTCAATCCCAACAGTAAATAAATAGATAATAGTTTACCAGCGCTGTTGTTATAGTTATCGTTATTCAGATATATATATACCAATTTATAAGGACGGATAGGTAATAAAATATCAAT
Source organism: Pseudophryne corroboree (assembly GCF_028390025.1). Taxonomy (NCBI): domain Eukaryota; kingdom Metazoa; phylum Chordata; class Amphibia; order Anura; family Myobatrachidae; genus Pseudophryne; species Pseudophryne corroboree. The sequence continues at coordinate 241,552,280 of NC_086451.1, forward strand.
TTATTAAAAAAAGGGAATTTCTTTATAAAATATGATTATACATACTTTTTTAATAAATTGATATCTTATTACCTATCCGTCCTTATCAATTGGTATATACCAGCGCCGTAACTAGCCTTTTTAGCGCTCCGTGCAAGAAGCAACATCAGTGCCCCCCCATATTTAAAATAGGGCCAGTGCGAGCCTTAGGCATGCACAAGAAATATAGGGGAGTGGCTTGACAAAGAAGGGGCCTGGCCACAAAATAAAACCAAATCATATTATGCAGCACAGTAGTCTCCATTATTCAAATTACGCCGCACAGTAGCGCCACTTACACACATTACACTGCGTAGAGCCCCTATCACACGTTACACCAGGTAAAGCCCCTGTCACACATTTCAGCAGCAGAGTCCCCTTTTTACACATTATGGTAGACAGAGTCCCCCTTTTACACATTACGGCAGCTGAGTCCCCCTTTTACACATTACGGCAGCTGAGTCCCCCTTTTTGCACATTACGGCATCTGTCCCCTTTTTTACACATTACGGCAGCAGTGTCCCCCTTTTTACACATTATGGCAGCAGTCCCCCATTTTTACACATTATGGCAGCAGTCCCCCTTTTTTACACATTACAGTAGCAGTGTCCCACTTTTTACACATTATGGCAGCAGTCCTCTTTTTTACACAATACGGCAGCAGAGTCCCCTTTTTTTCACATTACGGCAGCAGAGTCCCTCTTTTTACATATTATGACAGGCAGAATCTGGGGGGGAGGGTAGAGAGAGAGTGAGAGTGTGTTTAAGTTTGTTGTACTTATATAGACCAACTAAAGAGACAGCAGACACAGCAGTCCATAGTCGCCTACCCTCCCTCATTCTGCAGGAGACTCCCTGAAATAGTTGCAATCTCCCTGAATAGTCCATCAATCTCCCTGATTACCCCTTTCCACATTATGTAGCTGCTACATCCTTGGGGAGGGGGGGGGGGGGAGAATCAGAGATAAATACATTCAAATGGGATCATCAGTGCCATTTCCCTGCATTGGTTATAAGGTACACTCCGACCCGATCGCACGCTGCAGTTGTCCGCAGTGGTGCGATTGGATCAGAACTGCAATGCCTAACGATCGCCTCTGCTTGATTGACAGGCAAAGGCGGTCGCTGGGCAGGAGGGGGCAGTAAGGCGGTGTTTGGCTGCCATTTAGGGGGCGCGGTCTGGCCAACGCAGGTGTGGCCGGACCGTGTGGGGGCGGGCTGCAGTGGCTGCGTAACGTCATACACAGTCGCTGCGACCCAGGGCAGCAACGAGTAACTCCCGGCCATCCGCAGGAGCTTCGCTGGCTGGGAGTTACTCTACAAGTACAAAAGCAGCGACGCTGTGCAATGATTTTGTACTTCGGGGGGGGGGGGGCTGGGCGTCCCCCCGCATGTCAGTTTAAGTGATCGCTAAATTTAGCACAGCTGCGATCAGGTCGGAATGGGGTTCCTGTCCATAGACAGACAGTTAAAAGATAGACAGTCATTAGTTAGACACTATATGGTTGACAGTCGAAAGTCAGACAGGGTTAAAAGTCAGACAGTCAAAAGTCAGACACACAAAAAATGTTTTTGTGTTTTTTTCTGTGGTTTTTACAGCTTTTGCCTCATTTACTATCCATGTCACAAACTATTACATTTTAGTAAAATTGTGGCAAGCGGAGCGAGACACCGAGCCTGAAGCGTGGTGAGCGTAGTGAGCCCGCGAGGGGACGAATTTCACCAAGTTTGGGTTAAAAATGTTTAAAAACACAAAATAATATATATATATATATATATATATATTTTTTTTTTTTTGTGTCTTACTTATGACCCTGTCTGATTTTTGACCCTGTCTGACTTTTGACCCTGTCTGACTTTTGACCCTGTCGACCATATAGTGTCTAACTAATGACTGTCTATCTTTTAACTGTCTATGAGCTATACCACACCCGTCGAGATGACCCCCAATGATCCCTATGGCTACATGCATTTTAAATAAGGTTTCTCGTGGCCGCTTACAGTATATGTAACCTCCTATAAAAAACAATATACAAACAAAGTCTGAAAAATATCAGTGTCTTTTCATCAACAAGTAGATCTTACTAACTCATTTAAATTTGGATGTAAGTCATTTTTATGACACACCTCCAAGATGCAGAAGTATACATCAGCGCTGGGAGGTGTTACTTTCACAATCTCCCTGAAAAGCTTTTTCAAAAGTAGGCACATATGCAGCAGTCAGTACCCCCTCCCCCCAATCCGCCAGCCCAGCTACCTGTTTTTGTGGGATGGCTGGAAGATGCGGTGACCTGAACTCAGAGTTGACGGAAGAACCCGTTCCCTGCCGGGGATCTGACAGCGCGATCTCTTGTCCCTGGCGGCTGCTGGTCTCAAAGAGAAGGAGCCATGGGTGAGCAGGGGCGGGGAGGAGCGGATCCTCCCTCCTCTTCTCTCATGCTGAAAAAACTTCCTACGCTCTTCTCGCAGGCCGTGGCCGTCCAGCATACTTTAATGAGAGACTGGCAGCGACGGCAGCGGCAGCGCTCCCGTACAGCAGCGGCGGCAGGTGGAAGTGAGTGTCAGTGTACCAGCGGCTGTGCAGGTGTGGTGCCAGATGCTGCATCCTCAGTGCATTTGCACTGTGGTCAATGCACCATTGGCCCACACCTAGTTACGGCTCTGGTATATACTGTACAGATGGGTCCATGTTTATCTTGGCCTTTAATAGGATTAACTGAGACTGGGCAGTCGGACTTAATCTGCTGCTGTAATTACCTAATCCCCTGCTGTATTGTTCTCTGTATTGTATTGCAGCTGAGAACAAAAGATGAAGGGTTGGCAGCAAACTAGCCAAGATAACCGTGGACCCATCTGTATATCTGAGTAACGAAAACTACAGTATAACAACAGCGCTGGTAAACCATTATTTCATCCCTGTTCATTTCTACACACAAAATTGAAAGCAGCAGTGAATAGACTTGACAGGGGCATGCATAGCCAGACTCCGAAATAAAGTTTGGTAGGGGCTCAGTAATGCCTCTGTAGACCCCCAGACTAGAGATGTGCACTTGAAATTTTTCGGGTTTTGTGTTTTGGTTTTGGGTTCGGTTCCGCGGCCGTGTTTTGGGTTCGACCGCGTTTTGGCAAAACCTCACCGAATTTTTTTTGTCGGATTCGGGTGTGTTTTGGATTCGGGTGTTTTTTTCAAAAAACACTAAAAAACAGCTTAAATCATAGAATTTGGGGGTCATTTTGATCCCAAAGTATTATTAACCTCAAAAACCATAATTTCCACTCATTTTCAGTCTATTCTGAACACCTCACACCTCACAATATTATTTTTAGTCCTAAAATTTGCACCGAGGTCGCTGGATGACTAAGCTAAGCGACCCTAGTGGCCGACACAAACACCTGGCCCATCTAGGAGTGGCACTGCAGTGTCACGCAGGATGGCCCTTCCAAAAAACACTCCCCAAACAGCACATGACGCAAAGAAGAAAAAAAGAGGCGCAATGAGGTAGCTGTGTGAGTAAGCTAAGCAACCCTAGTGGCCGACACAAACACCTGGCCCATCTAGGAGTGGCACTGCAGTGTCACGCAGGATGGCCCTTCCAAAAAACACTCCCCAAACAGCACATGACGCAAAGAAGAAAAAAAGAGGCGCAATGAGGTAGCTGTGTGAGTAAGATAAGCGACCCTAGTGGCCGACACAAACACCTGGCCCATCTAGGAGTGGCACTGCAGTGTCACGCAGGATGGCCCTTCCAAAAAACACTCCCCAAACAGCACATGACGCAAAGAAGAAAAAAAGAGGCGCAATGAGGTAGCTGTGTGAGTAAGATAAGCGACCCTAGTGGCCGACACAAACACCTGGCCCATCTAGGAGTGGCACTGCAGTGGCACGCAGGATGGCCCTTCCAAAAAACACTCCCCAAACAGAACATGACGCAAATAAAAATGAAAGAAAAAAGAGGTGCAAGATGGAATTGTCCTTGGGCCCTCCCACCCACCCTTATGTTGTATAAACAGGACATGCACACTTTAACCAACCCATCATTTCAGTGACAGGGTCTGCCACACGACTGTGACTGAAATGACGGGTTGGTTTGGACCCCCACCGAAAAAGAAGCAATTAATCTCTCCTTGCACAAACTGGCTCTACAGAGGCAAGATGTCCACCTCATCATCATCCTCCGATATATCACCGTGTACATCCCGCTCCTCACAGATTATCAATTCGTCCCCACTGGAATCCACCATCTCAGCTCCCTGTGTACTACTTTGTGGAGGCAATTGCTGCTGGTCAATGTCTCCACGGAGGAATTGATTATAATTCATTTTAATGAACATCATCTTCTCCACATTTTCTGGAAGTAACCTCGTACGCAGATTGCTGACAAGGTGAGCGGCGGCACTAAACACTCTTTCGGAGTACACACTTGTGGGAGGACAACTTAGGTAGAATAAAGACAGTTTGTGCAAGGGCCTCCAAATTGCCTCTTTTTCCTGCCAGTATAAGTACGGACTGTCTGACGTGCCTACTTGGATGCGGTCACTCATATAATCCTCCACCATTCTTTCAATGGGGAGAGAATCATATGCAGTGACAGTAGACGACATGTCCGTAATCGTTGCCAGGTCCTTCAGTCCGGACCAGATGTCAGCATCAGCAGTCGCTCCAGACTGCCCTGCATCACCGCCAGCGGGTGGGCTCGGAATTCTGAGCCTTTTCCTCGCACCCCCAGTTGCGGGAGAATGTGAAGGAGGAGATGTTGACAGGTCGCGTTCCGCTTGACTTGACAATTTTGTCACCAGCAGGTCTTTGAACCCCAGCAGACTTGTGTCTGCCGGAAAGAGAGATCCAAGGTAGGTTTTAAATCTAGGATCAAGCACGGTGGCCAAAATGTAGTGCTCTGATTTCAACAGATTGACCACCCGTGAATCCTTGTTAAGCGAATTAAGGGCTCCATCCACAAGTCCCACATACCTAGCGGAATCGCTCTGTGTTAGCTCCTCCTTCAATGTCTCCAGCTTCTTCTGCAAAAGCCTGATGAGGGGAATGACCTGACTCAGGCTGGCAGTGTCTGAACTGACTTCACGTGTGGCAAGTTCAAAAGGTTGCAGAACCTTGCACAACGTTGAAATCATTCTCCACTGCGCTTGAGACAGGTACATTCCACCTCCTATATCGTGCTCAATTGTATAGGCTTGAATGGCCTTTTGCTGCTCCTCCAACCTCTGAAGCATATATAGGGTTGAATTCCACCTCGTTACCACTTCTTGCTTCAGATGATGGCAGGGCAGGTTCAGGCGTTTTTTGTGGTGCTCCAGTCTTCTGTACGTGGTGCCTGTCCTCCGAAAGTGTCCCGCAATTCTTCTGGCCACCGACAGCATCTCTTGCACGCCCCTGTCGTTTTTTAAAAAATTCTGCACCACCAAATTCAAGGTATGTGCAAAACATGGGACGTGCTGGAATTTGCCCATATTTAATGCACACACAATATTGCTGGCGTTGTCCGATGCCACAAATCCACAGGATAGTCCAATTGGGGTAAGCCATTCCGCGATGATCTTCCTCAGTTGCCGTAAGAGGTTTTCAGCTGTGTGCGTATTCTGGAAACCGGTGATACAAAGCGTAGCCTGCCTAGGAAAGAGTTGGCATTTGCGAGATGCTGCTACTGGTGCCGCCGCTGCTGTTCTTGCGGCGGGCGTCCATACATCTACCCAGTGGGCTGTCACAGTCATATAGTCCTGACCCTGCCCTGCTCCACTTGTCCACATGTCCGTGGTTAAGTGGACATTGGGTACAACTGCATTTTTTAGGACACTGGTGAGTCTTTTTCTGACGTCCGTGTACATTCTCGGTATCGCCTGCCTAGAGAAGTGGAACCTAGATGGTATTTGGTAACGGGGGCACACTACCTCAACAAATTGTCTAGTTCCCTGTGAACTAACGGCGGATACCGGACGCACGTCTAACACCAACATAGTTGTCAAGGCCTCAGTTATCCGCTTTGCAACAGGATGACTGCTGTGATATTTCATCTTCCTCGCAAAGGACTGTTGGACAGTCAATTGCTTGGTGGAAGTAGTAAAAGTGGGCTTACGACTTCCCCTCTGGGATGACCATCGACTCCCAGCAGCAACAACAGCAGCGCCAGCAGCAGTAGGCGTTACACGCAAGGATGCATCGGAGGAATCCCAGGCAGGAGAGGACTCGTCAGAATTGCCAGTGACATGGCCTGCAGGACTATTGGCATTCCTGGGGAAGGAGGAAATTGACACTGAGGGAGTTGGTGGGGTGGTTTGCGTGAGCTTGGTTACAAGAGGAAGGGATTTACTGGTCAGTGGACTGCTTCCGCTGTCGCCCAAAGTTTTTGAACTTGTCACTGACTTATTATGAATGCGCTGCAGGTGACGTATAAGGGAGGATGTTCCGAGGTGGTTAACGTCCTTACCCCTACTTATTACAGCTTGACAAAGGCAACACACGGCTTGACAAATGTTGTCCGCATTTCTGGTGAAATACTTCCACACCGAAGAGCTGATTTTTTTGGTATTTTCACCAGGCATGTCAACGGCCCTATTCCTCCCACGGACAACAGGTGTCTCCCCGGGTGCCTGACTTAAACAAACCACCTCACCATCAGAATCCTCCTGGTCAATTTCCTCCCCAGCGCCAGCAACACCCATATCCTCCTCATCCTGGTGTACTTCAACACTGACATCTTCAATCTGACTATCAGGAACTGGACTGCGGGTGCTCCTTCCGGCACTTGCAGGGGGCGTGCAAATGGTGGAAGGCGCATGCTCTTCACGTCCAGTGTTGGGAAGGTCAGGCATCGCAAACGACACAATTGGACTCTCCTTGTGGATTTGGGATTTCGAAGAACGCACAGTTCTTTGCGGTGCTTTTGCTAGCTTGAGTCTTTTCATTTTTCTAGCGAGAGGCTGAGTGCTTCCATCCTCATGTGAAGCTGAACCACTAGCCATGAACATAGGCCAGGGCCTCAGCCGTTCCTTGCCACTCCGTGTGGTAAATGGCATATTGGCAAGTTTACGCTTCTCCTCCGACAATTTTATTTTAGATTTTGGAGTCCTTTTTTTACTGATATTTGGTGTTTTGGATTTTACATGCTCTGTACTATGACATTGGGCATCGGCCTTGGCAGACGACGTTGCTGGCATTTCATCGTCTCGGCCATGACTAGTGGCAGCAGCTTCAGCACGAGGTGGAAGTGGATCTTGATCTTTCCCTAATTTTGGAACCTCAACATTTTTGTTCTCCATATTTTAATAGGCACAACTAAAAGGCACCTCAGGTAAACAATGGAGATGGATGGATACTAGTATACTTATGGATGGACCAGCGACTGCCGACACAGAGGTAGCTACAGCCGTGGACTACCGTACTGTGTCTGCTGCTAATATAGACTGGATGATAATGAGATGAAATTAATATATATATATATATATATATATATATATATAATATCACTAGTACTGCAGCCGGACAGGTATATATATTTATTATGTAATGACTGATGACGGACCTGCTGGACACTGTCAGCTCAGCAGCACCGCAGACTGCTACAGTAAGCTACTATAGTAGTATGTATCAAGAAGAAAGAAAAAAAAAAAAAACACGGGTAGGTGGTATACAATTATGGATGGACCAGCGACTGCCGACACAGAGGTAGCTACAGCCGTGGACTACCGTACTGTGTCTGCTGCTAATATAGACTGGATGATAATGAGATGAAATTAATATATATATATATATATATATATATATATATAATATCACTAGTACTGCAGCCGGACAGGTATATATATTTATTATGTAATGACTGATGACGGACCTGCTGGACACTGTCAGCTCAGCAGCACCGCAGACTGCTACAGTAAGCTACTATAGTAGTATGTATCAAGAAGAAAGAAAAAAAAAACACGGGTAGGTGGTATACAATTATGGATGGACCAGCGACTGCCGACACAGAGGTAGCTACAGCCGTGGACTACCGTACTGTGTCTGCTGCTAATATAGACTGGATGATAATGAGATGAAATTAATATATATATATATATATAATATCACTAGTACTGCAGCCGGACAGGTATATATATTTATTATGTAATGACTGATGACGGACCTGCTGGACACTGTCAGCTCAGCAGCACCGCAGACTGCTACAGTAAGCTACTATAGTAGTATGTATCAAGAAGAAAGAAAAAAAAAAACACGGGTAGGTGGTATACAATTATGGATGGACCAGCGACTGCCGACACAGAGGTAGCTACAGCCGTGGACTACCGTACTGTGTCTGCTGCTAATATAGAGTGGATGATAATGAGATGAAATTAATATATATATATATATATAATATCACTAGTACTGCAGCCGGACAGGTATATATATTTATTATGTAATGACTGATGACGGACCTGCTGGACACTGTCAGCTCAGCAGCACCGCAGACTGCTACAGTAAGCTACTATAGTAGTATGTATCAAGAAGAAAGAAAAAAAAAAACACGGGTAGGTGGTATACAATTATGGATGGACCAGCGACTGCCGACACAGAGGTAGCTACAGCCGTGGACTACCGTACTGTGTCTGCTGCTAATATAGAGTGGATGATAATGAGATGAAATTAATATATATATATATATATATAATATCACTAGTACTGCAGCCGGACAGGTATATATATTTATTATGTAATGACTGATGATGGACCTGCTGGACACAGTCAGCTCAGCAGCACCGCAGACTGCTACAGTAAGCTACTATAGTAGTATGTATCAAGAAGAAAGAAAAAAAAAAAAACACGGGTAGGTGGTATACAATTATGGATGGACCAGCGACTGCCGACACAGAGGTAGCTACAGCCGTGGACTACCGTACTGTGTCTGCTGCTAATATAGACTGGATGATAATGAGATGAAATTAATATATATATATATATATATATATATATAATATCACTAGTACTGCAGCCGGACAGGTATATATATTTATTATGTAATGACTGATGACGGACCTGCTGGACACTGTCAGCTCAGCAGCACCGCAGACTGCTACAGTAAGCTACTATAGTAGTATGTATCAAGAAGAAAGAAAAAAAAAAAACACACGGGTAGGTGGTATACAATTATGGATGGACCAGCGACTGCCGACACAGAGGTAGCTACAGCCGTGGACTACCGTACTGTGTCTGCTGCTAATATAGACTGGATGATAATGAGATGAAATTAATATATATATATATATATATATACAATATCACTAGTACTGCAGCCGGACAGGTATATATATTTATTATGTAATGACTGATGACGGACCTGCTGGACACTGTCAGCTCAGCAGCACCGCAGACTGCTACAGTAAGCTACTATAGTAGTATGTATCAAGAAGAAAGAAAAAAAAAAAAAACCACGGGTAGGTGGTATACAATTATGGATGGACCAGCGACTGCCGACACAGAGGTAGCTACAGCCGTGGACTACCGTACTGTGTCTGCTGCTAATATAGACTGGATGATAATGAGATGAAATTAATATATATATATATATATATATAATATCACTAGTACTGCAGCCGGACAGGTATATATATTTATTATGTAATGACTGATGACGGACCTGCTGGACACTGTCAGCTCAGCAGCACCGCAGACTGCTACAGTAAGCTACTATAGTAGTATGTATCAAGAAGAAAGAAAAAAAAAACACGGGTAGGTGGTATACAATTATGGATGGACCAGCGACTGCCGACACAGAGGTAGCTACAGCCATGGACTACCGTACTGTGTCTGCTGCTAATATAGAGTGGATGATAATGAGATGAAATTAATATATATATATATATATATAATATCACTAGTACTGCAGCCGGACAGGTATATATATTTATTATGTAATGACTGATGATGGACCTGCTGGACACAGTCAGCTCAGCAGCACCGCAGACTGCTACAGTAAGCTACTATAGTAGTATGTATCAAGAAGAAAGAAAAAAAAAAAAACACGGGTAGGTGGTATACAATTATGGATGGACCAGCGACTGCCGACACAGAGGTAGCTACAGCCGTGGACTACCGTACTGTGTCTGCTGCTAATATAGACTGGATGATAATGAGATGAAATTAATATATATATATATATATATATATATATATATAATATCACTAGTACTGCAGCCGGACAGGTATATATATTTATTATGTAATGACTGATGACGGACCTGCTGGACACTGTCAGCTCAGCAGCACCGCAGACTGCTACAGTAAGCTACTATAGTAGTATGTATCAAGAAGAAAGAAAAAAAAAAACACACGGGTAGGTGGTATACAATTATGGATGGACCAGCGACTGCCGACACAGAGGTAGCTACAGCCGTGGACTACCGTACTGTGTCTGCTGCTAATATAGACTGGATGATAATGAGATGAAATGAATATATATATATATATATATATAATATCACTAGTACTGCAGCCGGACAGGTATATATATTTATTATGTAATGACTGATGACGGACCTGCTGGACACTGTCAGCTCAGCAGCACCGCAGACTGCTACAGTAAGCTACTATAGTAGTATGTATCAAGAAGAAAGAAAAGAAAAAAAACACGGGTAGGTGGTATACAATTATGGATGGACCAGCGACTGCCGACACAGAGGTAGCTACAGCCGTGGACTACCGTACTGTATCTGCTGCTAATATAGACTGGATGATAATGAGATGAAATTAATATATATATATATATATATATATATATATATAATATCACTAGTACTGCAGCCGGACAGGTATATATATTTATTATGTAATGACTGATGACGGACCTGCTGGACACTGTCAGCTCAGCAGCACCGCAGACTGCTACAGTAAGCTACTATAGTAGTATGTATCAAGAAGAAAGAAAAGAAAAAAACACGGGTAGGTGGTATACAATTATGGATGGACCAGCGACTGCCGACACAGAGGTAGCTACAGCCGTGGACTACCATACTGTGTCTGCTGCTAATATAGACTGGATGATAATGAGATGAAATTAATATATATATATATATATAATATCACTAGTACTGCAGCCGGACAGGTATATATATTTATTATGTAATGACTGATGACGGACCTGCTGGACACTGTCAGCTCAGCAGCACCGCAGACTGCTACAGTAAGCTACTATAGTAGTATGTATCAAGAAGAAAGAAAAAAAAACACGGGTAGGTGGTATACAATTATGGATGGACCAGCGACTGCCGACACAGAGGTAGCTACAGCCGTGGACTACCGTACTGTGTCTGCTGCTAATATAGACTGGATGATAATGAGATGAAATGAATATATATATATATATATATATATAATATCACTAGTACTGCAGCCGGACAGGTATATATATTTATTATGTAATGACTGATGACGGACCTGCTGGACACTGTCAGCTCAGCAGCACCGCAGACTGCTACAGTAAGCTACTATAGTAGTATGTATCAAGAAGAAAGAAAAAAAAAAAACACGGGTAGGTGGTATACAATTATGGATGGACCAGCGACTGCCGACACAGAGGTAGCTACAGCCGTGGACTACCGTACTGTGTCTGCTGCTAATATAGACTGGATGATAATGAGATGAAATTAATATATATATATATATATATATAATATCACTAGTACTGCAGCCGGACAGGTATATATATTTATTATGTAATGACTGATGACGGACCTGCTGGACACTGTCAGCTCAGCAGCACCGCAGACTGCTACAGTAAGCTACTATAGTAGTATGTATAAAGAAGAAGAAAGAAAAAAAAAACGGGTAGGTGGTATACAATATTATATATATATTATATACAATTATATATATATATATATATATTAAACTGGTGGTGATTATTAAACTGGTGGTCAGGTCACTGGTCACACTATCAGCAACTTGCAAGTAGTACTCCTAAGCAGACAATCACAATATATATTATACTGGTGGTCAGTGTGGTCACAATGGCAGTGTGGCACTCTGGCAGCAAAAGTGTGCACTGTACGTTATATGTACTCCTGAGTCCTGCTCTCAGACTCTAACTGCTCCCCACTGTCAGTGTCTCCCCCACAAGTAAGATATACATTATACAGTCACACTATCTATCTATCACTTCAGCAAGTAGTAGTACTCCTCCTAATGCTCCCCAAAATTACTACTGTGTCTCTCTCTACTCTAGTCTCACTCTCTTCTTCTCTTCTCTATAAACGGAGAGGACGCCAGCCACGTCCTCTCCCTATGAATCTCAATGCACGTGTGAAAATGGCGGCGACGCGCGGCTCCTTATATAGAATCCGAGTCTCGCGATAGAATCCGAGCCTCGCGAGAATCCGACAGCGGGATGATGACGTTCGGGCGCGCTCGGGTTAACCGAGCAAGGCGGGAAGATCCGAGTCGCTCGGACCCGTGTAAAAAAAACTGAAGTTCGGGCGGGTTCGGATTCCGAGGAACCGAACCCGCTCATCTCTACCCCAGACCCCCCCATTCTGCTCTCAAAAGAGCTACCGTAATCCGGGAATGGGGGCCAGGGAGGGGATCAAGCATTATCTTGCTCCCCTCACCACTTGGCCTTTATAGTTCCACCACTGAAGCAAGGAGTCTGTCTCATATGCTGGTTTCACATACACAGCAAGCAAACTAATGGTGCCCATACATACGTGCGATTGCCTGCGATGCAATATCGAGCTACGATTTCCCTTGAAGGAAAAGATAAATCATATGCCCATTGCGACCTGAAATTGGGTGAATGCGATCACATAACGGTGGACAGGGTACGGCCTACATAATAATACATTGGTGGGCAGTGAGCCAGCATAATAATACATTGGTGGGCAGGGTGCAGCCAGCATAATAATACATATGTCGGCAGTGTGGGGCCACAATAACACATTGGTGGCCCAGCATAATAATTACAGATGATCGGGTTCGGTTCCCTGAGAACCGAACCCTACCAGAATTCACGCTCCGAGCCCGACCCCGATTCAGGCTTGGGTTTTCCCGCCTGACTCAGAAACCAGAACGAGGCAAAACGTCATCATCCCGCTGTCGGATTCTCGCTGGGTTTGGATTCCATATAAGGAGCCGCGCATCGCCGCTATTTTCACTCCAGTCTTGGAGAGTGTAGTGAGAGGACATGTCCTCAGTGTCTGTGTGGGCGGGAAAGTGGGGAAAGTGGGGTGGCGATTCCAGTGCTGTCTTGTGCTGCTCAGTCCAGTGTAGTGTCTTATGCTGCATCAGTCCAGCCAGTCGCAGTGGTAGTGTCCTCTGCTGCTATATGTCCCCAGTGCTGCTGTATAAGTCCCTTGCAGTTTTGCTGTGTTGTCCTGCATCAGACCAGGGGTAGTGTTTTGTGATCAGTCACAGTGGTGGTGTCCTCTGCTGCCATATATCCAGTGTTACCGCCATATAATTCCCGTGATACTGCCATATAATTCCAGTGATATTGCCGTATAATTCCAGTGATATTGCCGAATAATTCCTGTGATACTGCCGTATAATTCCAGTGATCCTGACGTATAATTCCAGTGATCCTGCCGTATAATTCCAATAATCCTGCCGTATAATTCCAGTGATCCTGCCGTATAATTCCAGTGATCCTGACATATAATTACAGTGATCCCGCCGTATAATTACCGTAATCCTGCCGTATAATTCCAGTGCTCCTGCCGTATAAATCCAGTGATCCTGCCGTATAATTACAGTGATCTTGCCGTATAAATCCAGTGATCCTGCTGTATAATTACAGTGATCCTGCTGTATAAATCCAGTGATCCTGTCATATAATTACAGTGGTACTGGCGTATAAGTTCAGTCCAGTGATACTGCCATAAATATTAGAGATGTGCGGCGGGCACTTTTCGTGTTTTGTGCTTTGGTTTTGGCTTGGTTTTGCCAAAACCACCCTTTCGTGTTTTGGATCTGGATGATTTTTGAACCCCCCCCATAAAAACAGCTAAAATCACAGAATTTGGGGGTAATTTTGCTCCTACAGTATTATTAACCTCAATAACAATCATATCCACTCATTTCCAGTCTATTCTGAACACCTCATACCTCACAATATTGTTTTTAGGCCTAAAAGTTGCATCGAGGTGGCTGTATGAGTATGACTAAGCTAAGCGACACAAGTGTGCGGCACAAACACCTGGCCCATCTAGGAGTGGCACTGCAGTTGCAGGCAAGATGGCGCTATTCAAAAACTAGTCCCCAAACAACACATGATGCAAAGAAGAAAAAGAGGTGCAATTAGGTAGCTGGATGGCCAAGCTAAGCGACACAAGTGTGCGGCACAAACACCTGGCCCATCTAGGAGTGGAACTGCAGTTACAGACAGGATGGCAGATGAGGTAGCTGTATGACTAAGCTAAGCGACCCAAGTGGCCGACACAAACACCTGGCCCATCTAGGAGTGGCACTGCAGTGGCATACAGGATGGTAGATTTAAAAAAATAGGCCCCAAATAGCACATGGACATATAGAAACAAACAGCAGTGGACATATAGCAGCAGCATATATCGTCACTGGAATTACTGATGGCACAGGACACTACCACTGGTCTGATGCAGCTCAACAGGTTGTTATGATTGTTATACTGCATCAGAGGATATATAGCAGCAGCGTATATCGTCACTGGTATTACTGATGACACAGGACACTACCATTGGTCTGATGCAGCCCAAAATGGTGGGGACGCGCGGCTCCTTATATGGAATCCAAATCCCGCGAGAATCCGAGTCTTGTGCTGTGTTGTGCTGCTCAGTCCAGTCCAGTGTAGTCAATGTATTGTGCTGCATCAGTCCAGCCAGTCACAGTGTTGGTGTCCTCTGCTGCCATATATCCAGTGTAGCTGTATAAAGTGGTGCTGTGTTGTGCTGTCCAGTCCAGTGTAGTCTGTGTATTGTGCTGCATCAGTCCAGCCAGTCACAGTGTTAGTGTTCTCTGCTGCCATATATCCAGTGTAGCTGTATAAAGTGGTGCTGTGTTGTGCTGTCCAGTCCAGTGTAGTCAGTGTATTGTGCTGCATCAGTCCAGCCAGTCACAGTGTTGGTGTCCTCTGCTGCCATATATCCAGTGTAGCTGTATAAAGTGGTGCTGTGTTGTGCTGTCCAGTCCAGTGTAGTCAGTGTATTGTGCTGCATCAGTCCAGCCAGTCACAGTGTTGGTGTCCTCTGCTGCCATATATCCAGTGTAGCTGTATAAAGTGGTGCTGTGTTGTGCTGTCCAGTCCAGTGTAGTCAGTGTATTGTGCTGCATCAGTCCAGCCAGTCACAGTATTGGTGTCCTCTGTTACCATATTTCCAGTGTAGCTGTATAAATTGGTTTTGTGTTGTGCTGCATCAGACCAGTGGTAGTGTCCTGTCTCATCAGTCATTCAAGTGACGATAATACGCTGCTGCTATATGTCCACTGCTGCCGTATAATAATAATAATAACAACAACAAGAAGTCCCTTACAGTGTTGTTGTGTTGTCCTCCATCAGACCAGTGGTAGTGTCCTGTCTCATTAGTCATTCAAGTGATGATATACGCTGCTGCTATATGTCCACTGCTGACGTATAATAATAATAAAAACAACCACAAGTCCCTTACAGTGTTGTTGTGTTGTGCTGCATCAGACTAGTGGTAGTGTCCTGTCTCATCAGTCATTTCAGTAACGATATACGCTGCTGCTATATGTCCACTGCTGCTGTATAATAATTATAACAACAACAACCACAAGTCCCTTACAGTGTTGTTGTGTTGTGCTGCATCAGACCAGTGGTAGTGTCCTGTCCATCAGTCATTCCAGTCATTCCTGTGCCGCATATTGTCTTATATAACTCCCAAAAAATAATGGAGAACAAAATTTTGAGGATAAAATAGGGAAAGATCAAGAAGAACCACATCCTCCTAGTGCTGAAGCTGCTGCCACTAGCCATGACATAGACAATGAAATGCCATCAACGTCATCTGCCAAGGCCGATGCCCAATGTAATAGTAGAGGGCATGTAAAATCCAAAAAGCCAAAGTTCAGTAAAAAGAACCAAAAAGAGAAATTTAAATCATCTGATGAGAAACGTAAACTTGCCAATATGCCATTTGCGACACGGAGTTGCAAGGAACAGCTGACACCCTGGCCTATGTTCATGGCTAGTGGTTCAGCTTCACATGACGATGGAAGCCCTCATCCTCCCGCTAGAAATATTAAAAGAGTTAAGCTGGAAAGAGCACAGAAAAGAACTGTGCGTTTTGAGATGGTATCACAAATCCCCAAGGAGATTCCAAGTGTGTCGGCGTTTGCGATGCCTGACCTTCCCAACACTGGACGGGAAGAGGTGGTTCCTTCCACCATTTGCACGCCCCCTGCAGGTGCTGGAAGGAGCACCCACAGTCCAGTTCCTGATATTCAAATTGAAGATGTCACTGTTGAAGTACACCAGGATGAGGATATGGGTGTTGCTGGCGCTGAGGAGGAAGTTGACGATGAGGATTCTGATGGTGATGTGGTTTGTTTAAGTCAGGCACCGAGGGAGACACCTGTTGTCCTTGGGACGAAGAAGCCCATTGTGATGCCTGGGCAAACTACCAAAAATAACACCTCTTCGGTGTGGAATTATTTCTCCACAAATCCGGACAACAAGTGTCAAGCCATCTATTGCCTCTGTCAATCTGTAATAAGTAGGGGTAAGGATGTTAACCACCTTGGAACATCCTCCCTTATACGTCACCTGCTGCGCATTCATCAGAAGTCAGTGTCAAGTTGTGAAACTTTGGGTAAGAGAGTAAGCAGTCCACTGACACCTAAATCCCTTCTTCCTCCTGTACCCAAGCTCCTGCAAGCCACACCACCAACTCCCTCAACGTCAACTTCCTCCTCAGTCACGAACGTCAGTAGTCTTGCAGGCCATGTCACTGTCAAGACTGAGGAGTCCTCTCCTAACAGGGATTCCTCCGGAGGATCCTTTAGTAAGCAACTGACTGTCCAACAGTCCTTTGTGAGGAAGATTAAATATGACAGCAGTCATCCTGTTGCAAAGCGGATAACTGAGGCCTTGACAGCTATGTTGGTGTTAGACGTGCGAACGGTATCCACCATTAGTTCAGTGGAACTTAGAGAATTGTTTGAGGTACTGTGTCCCCGGTATCAAATCCCATGTAGGTTCCACTTCTCTAGGCAGGCGATACTGAGAATGTCCTCAGACGTCAGGAAAAGTGTCCTCAGTGTCCTAAAAAATGCAGTTGAACCCACGGTCCCCTTAACCACGGACATGTGGACAAGTGGAGCAGGGCAGACTAAGGACTATATGACTGTAACAGCCCACTGGATAGATGTATGGCCTCCCGCAGCAACAACAGCAGTGGCACCAGTAGCATCTCGTAAAAACACCAACTCGTTCATAAGCAGGCTATGCAATGTATCACGGCTTTCCTTAAGAGGCACACCGCTGACAACCTCTTACAGAAATTGAGGAACATCATCGCAGAATGGCTTACCCCAATTGGACTCTCCTGGGGATTTGTGATATCGGACAATGCCACCAATATTGTGCATGCATTACATCTGGGCAAATTCCAGCATGTCCAAGTTTTGAACATACAATTAATTTGGTGGTGCAGAATTTTTTGAAAAATGACAGGGGTGTGCAGGAGATGATGTCGGTGGGCCGAAAAATTGCGGGCCACTTTCGGCATTCTGCCACCGCATGCCGAAGACTAGAGCGCCAGCAATCACTCCTGAACCTGCCCCGCCATCAACTGAAGCAAGAGGTGGTAACGAGGCTCATTGTAAGGGCTTGTATTTTAAAGTGTTGCTTGGATTTGTAAGTGTATGTGAGTTGGTAACAGCAAAAGCAGGAGCAGGAAGCCGAGTGAAAAGAAGGTGCAGTGAGCTGGAACAACTGCAACTGTTAAGTGGCGCAGGAGAGGTCCCACTCAGACGGGGCACTGGAGTACTACGGCTGCATAAAAGTGAAGGACCAAGAACCGCACAAAGATAGATAAGTATAAGCCAGCTTAATTATTGTATAAGTGAGATTGTTTGTCTTCTACTTTTTCTTTTTGCTTCTTTTTCTTTGAGAGTAACAGGGAGTTAGACCTTACAAACAATATGGGAGGGGCTGTGATTGGGGACCTCACTCAGGGGCAGATGTATTAAGCCTGGAGAAGTGATAAAGCAGTGATAAGTGCAAGGTGATAACGCACCAGCCAATCATTACGGGTTTGAACAATGACAGTTAGGAGCTGATTGGCTGGTGCGTTATCATCTTCCACTTTTCACTTCTTTATCATTTCTCCAGGCCTAATACATTTGCCCCTCAGTGCATGTCGTGCAAGATGTATGCACACCTGGAGCTACCGGCCCAGTGTGATTACATCTGCATGAGGTGTGTGCGAACGGTTGCCCTGGAAGCCCAGGTAACTGATCTAGAGCAAACCGTTACGCGACTGAGGGAGATTCACAATCTCGAGCGAAGTTTAGGCAGAACGGTGGAGGAGTTGCGGGAGGGGTCACTGGTAGAAGAGGATGATGATCAGGTAGCCAGCTGGGGCACAATTAGAAGGAAGAAAAAGAGGGGGAGGCTCGACATCTCCGAACTATCAAACCCAAACAAATTTGCCCGACTGGACGAGGAATCGGAGGATGATAGTGAAGAAATGACGGTGCCGGAGGAGACTGTTCCCTGTAGCAGCCAGAGGAGCGGTCCCTCTGGTGCAGTTGGGATAAAAGATAGTGAGGTACCTAGTCAGATGGTGGTGGTAGGGGATTCTATCATCAGGAAGGCAGATAGGGCAATCTGCTACCGGGACCGTGATCGCCGTACAGTCTGTTGTCTCCAGGGTGCTCGGGTACGGCACATCGTGGACTGGGTAGATAGATTGTTGGGAGAGGCTGGGAAAGACCCGGCGGTCTTGGTGCACGTTGGCACCAATGACAAAGTTAGCGGAAGGTGGGATGTCCTTAAGAAAGACTATAGGGACTTAGGAAAGAAACTGAAGGCAAGGACATCTAAGGTAATATTCTTCGAAATATTACCCA
Organism: Pseudophryne corroboree; assembly: GCF_028390025.1. Lineage (NCBI taxonomy): Eukaryota > Metazoa > Chordata > Amphibia > Anura > Myobatrachidae > Pseudophryne > Pseudophryne corroboree. The sequence goes on from NC_086451.1 coordinate 241,571,343, forward strand.
TGCCATGCGCTAGTCCAGGGAGGCAGAGGGAGATTAGGGAGATAAATGTGTGGCTTAAGGATTGGTGCAGGAAAGAGGGGTTTGTGTTCCTGGAACTCTGGGCGGACTTCTCAGTCAGGCGCCATCTCTTTTGTCGTGACGGATTGCACCTGACTGAGGAGGGGGCAGCGGTGCTGGGGGGAAGGATGGTTAGAAGGTTGGAGGAGATTTTAAACTAGGAGCCTGGGGGGAGGGTTTAGCTAGAAACTACGGGTCATGCAGTGAGAATAGTGGGGATGGCGGTAGTAAACGAAATGGGGGAGAAGTTGGGTACTAAAGAGATTTTACCAAAGCACTTACCAATAACGATTACAGGTCATCATTGCTACATAAGGTGAAAGATGTCCCTAACGAAAGGGAAAATACTTATCTTAGTTGTATGTATGTAAACGCTAGAAGCATTACTGGTAAAAAGGGCGAACTAGAAATACTTGCAGCAAGCAAACAGTATGATATTATAGGCATTACTGAAACTTGGTGGGACGAATCTCATGATTGGACAGTCAATCTAGAGGGCTATACACTGTTTAGGAGAGACAGACTAAATAAAAAAGGTGGAGGGGTGTGTCTTTACGTAAAGCCGTTTTTAAAACCTGATATCCGGGAAGATATTCAGGAGGGGACTGTAGACACTGTTGAGACATTATGGGTAGAAATTGCATGCGGGGGAAAAAGGAATAAAAAAGTTAGTATTGGGTGTATGCTATAGGCCACCTGGTATCAACGAATCTGATGAGGAATTGTTACTAAAACAAATTGAAAGAGCAGCAGGAGTAGGAGACATAGTAGTGATGGGAGATTTTAACTATCCAGAGATAAACTGGAAAAACGATTCATGTAATACTGCTAGGGGCAATATGTTTTTAAACACAATGATAACTACTTAGTTCAACTAATTGAGGAACCAACTAGGTACAATGCAATCTTAGACCTGGTATTAACAAACAATGGGGATTTGGTATCAGGTATTATAGTAGGGGAACCCATAGGAAACAGCGACCACAATATGGTCACATTCAATATCAGTTTTCATAAACAGCCCTATACTGGCTCAACTAGGACTCTAAACTTTAGCAAAGCGAATTTAGAAAAGATGAGGGTATTTTTCAGGGATATTGAATGGGAAGGTTTGTTTTTCGGAAAAAATACTACAGCAAAATGGGAGGTACTAAAATTCCTGCTAGCTAAAAAAAACACTCAAATTTATTCCTACGAGCAGCAAAAAAAGGAATAAAAATCATAAACCGATGTGGCTTAACAAAAAGATAAAAGAACTTATGGGCAAGAAAAGGTGAGCATTTAAAAAATACAAATCTGACGGGGAAGCAGAGTCATTTCAGCACTATAAGGAATGTAACAAAATATGCAAAAAGGAAATAAGAGCGGCTAAAGCAGAATCTGGAAAAACTAGTAGCAAAGGAAAGCAAAGCGAATCCCAAAAAAATCTTTAAATACATTAATAGCAAGAGATTAAAGAAGGAGAGTATAGGCCCTTTAAAAGACAAGTTGGGAGTCTTAAGCAAAAATTATAATGAAATAGCGGACACACTAAATGAGTTTTTTTCAACAGTATTTACTAGAGAGGACCCAATTCAGGGACTAACACATAATCTCAATAATGAGAATATCCCACTGATAGGTACTTATTTAAGTGAGGAAATAGTCTGTGACCGATTAAAACATTTAAAGATTAATAAGTCACCAGGTCCCGATGGTATTCACCCAAGGGTTCTAATGGAGCTTCACTCTGAACTTGCAAAACCGCTATTTTTGATCTTTAAGGATTCAGTAATATCAGGTATGGTTCCCAAGGACTGGCGTATAGCGGAAGTAGTGCCTATATTCAAAAAAGGAAGTAAAGCTGAACCAGGTAATTATAGACCAGTTAGTCTTACATCTATAGTGGGGAAAGTATTGGAAGGTATTCTAAGAGATAGTATTCAGAAGTTCCTTGAAGTCAATAAGGTCATTAAAAGGAATCAACATGGGTTTATGAAGGACAGATCCTGTCAAACCAACTTACTTGGCTTTTATGAAACAGTAAGCACAAACCTAGATCAGGGTAAAGAGGTGGATGTAATCTTTTTAGATTTTGCTAAAGCATTCGACACTGTACCACACATGAGACTTATCTACAAGCTACAAGAATCAGGGCTAGGAAGCACAATATGCACTTGGATCAAAAACTGGTTAAATAATAGGGAGCAGCGCATTGTGGTTAATGGATCTTTTTCAACTTGGACTGTAGTGCTAAGGGCCACTATTGTTCAATATTTTCATTAACGACCTAACAGAAGGTCTAGAGAGCATGGTGTCAATTTTTGCAGATGATACCAAATTGTGTAAAGTTATAAATGCGGAGGGGGATGCTGAGTCGCTTCAGAACGACTTAGTTAAATTAGAAGCTTGGGTAGTGAAATGGAGAATGCGCTTCAATACAGACAAGTGTAAGGTAATGCACTGTGATAACAAGAACAAAAATAACATCTACCTACTAAATGGGGTAAAATTAGGGGATTCTGTACTGGAAAAGGACTTAGGTGTCCTCATAGATAGCAAACTAAGCAGTAGTACCCAAAGTAGGACTGCAGCAAAGAAGGCTAATAAGATATTAGCATGCATAAAATGGGTAATTGATGCTAGGGACGAGAGTATTATTCTCCCGTTATATAAATCACTTGTGAGGCCACACCTTGAATACTGTGTACAATTCTGGGCACCTTACTACAAAAAGGATATCCTGGAGCTAGAAAAGGTTCAAAGGCGGGCGACCAAACTAATTAAGGGTATGGAGATGCTGGAATACGAGGAAAGGCTTGCAAGACTAGGCATGTTTACACTGGAAAAGAGGAGATTTAGAGGGGACATGATCAACATTTACAAATATATAAGGGGACAATATACAGATCTTGCACAGGACGTGTTTCTGGTTAGATCAACACAGAGAACTCGTGGACACTCGCTCAGGTTAGAGGAGAGGAGATTCCGCACAATACGGCGTAAAGGCTTTTTTACGGTAAGGACGATACGTGTTTGGAATTCCCTGCCTGAGGGAGTTGTAATGGCCGACTCAGACAACACCTTTAAAAATGGGTTAGATAAATTCCTAATGGATAAGGATATCCAGGGTTACGGAGCATAGTCACGAACTATGGTTATTATAAAAAAAGAGGGGTAAAACGTAATGGCAGTCATCAACTTCAGTCAAAATTTTATACAAAATAATCGTGCATAGGACACCACAAATAGGTTGAACTCGATGGACAATTGTCTTTTTTCAACCTTAGATACTAGGTTACTATGTTACTATGTTACTATGTTACTATGAGGTGGAATTCAACACTCTATATGCTTCAGAGGATGGAGGAGCAGTAAAAGGCCATTCAAGCCTATACATCCACCTACGATATAGGCAAAGGAGGGGGAATGCACCTGACTCAAGCGCAGTGGAGAATGATTTCCGTCTTGTGCAAGGTTCTCCAACCCTTCGAACTTGCCACACATGAAGTCAGTTCAGACACTGCCAGCTTGAGTCAGGTCATTCCCCTCATCAGGCTTTTGCAGAAGCAGCTGGAGAAATTGAAGGAGGAGCTAAGTTGGAGTGAATCTGCAAAGTATGTGGGACTTGTGGATGGAGCCCCTTGTTCGCTTTGCCAGGATTCAAGGGTGGTCAATCTGTTGAAATCAGAGCACTACATTTTGGCCACCGTGCTCGATCCTAGGTTTAAAGCCTACGTTCGATCTCTCTTTCCAGCAGACACAAGTGTGCAGAGGTGCAAAGACCTTCAATTTCTCCCATCACTGGGGCTGCAAGGAAAAGGCTAAGATTTCCTAGCCCACCAGCTGGCGGTGATGCAGGGCAGTCAGGAACGAAAGCTGACATCTGGTCCAGACTGAAGGACCTGCCAATGATTACTGACATGTCTACTGTCACTGCATATGATTCTGTCACCATTGAAAGAATGGTGGAGGACTATATGAGTGACAGCATCCAAGTAGGCATGTCAGACAGTCCGTATGTATACTGGCAGGAAAAAGAGGCAATTTGGATGCCCTTGCACAAACTGGCTTTATTTTACCTAAGCTGCCTCCCCTCCAGTGTGTACTCTGAAAGAGTGTTTAGTGCAGCCGGTAATCTTGTCAGCGATCGGTGTAGGAGGTTACTTCCACTAAATGTGGAGAAGATGATGTTCATCAAAATGAATTAGAAATTCCTCCGGGAAGACCTTTACCAGCAATTGCCTCCAGAAAGTACAGAGGAACCTGTGATGGTGGATTCCAGTGGGGACGAATTAATACTCTGTGAGGAGGATGTACACAGTGAAAGGGGTGAGGAATCGGAGGATGAGGATGAGGTGGACATTTTGCCTCTGTAGAGCCAGTTTGTGCAAGGAGAGATTGATTGATTCTTTTTTTGGTGGGGGCCCAAACAAACCAGTCATTTCAGCCACAGTCGTGTGGCAGACCCTGTCGCTGAAATTATTGGTTTGTTAAAGTGTGCATGTCCTGTTTATACAACATAAGGGTGGGTGGGAGGGCCCAAGGACAATTCCATCTTGCACCTCTTTTTCTTCTTTGCATCATGTGCTGTTTGGGGCCTATTTTTAAATATGCCATCCTGTTTGCCACTGCAGTGCCACTCCTAGATGGGCCAGGTGTTTGTGCCGCACACTTGTGTCGCTTAGCTTGGCCATCCAGCTACCTAATTGCACCTCTTTTTCTTCTTTGCATCATGTGCTGTTTGGGTACTAGTTTTTGAATAGTGCCATCTTGTCTGCAATTGCAGTGCCACTCCTAGATGGGCCAGGTGTTTGTGCCGCACACTTGTGTCGCTTAGCTTAGTCATACAGCCACCTCGGTGCAACTTTTAGGCCTAAAAACAATATTGTGAGGTGTGAGGTGTTCAGAATAGACTGTAAATAAGTGGAAATGAATGTTATTGAGGTTAATAATACCGTAGGAGCAAAATTACCCCCAAATTCTGTGATTTTAGCTGTTTTTATAAAAAATCATCCCGATCCAAAACCAAAATAAGTAAGGGTGGTTTTGGCAAAACAAAGCCAAAACCAAAACACGAGCGAGGAATTGGAACTAAAACCAAAACACAAAAAGTGCCCGCCGCACATCTCTATTAAAAACCACATGTTATCGCACATGCGATGCAATAAATATTATGTGCAGCACATAATATCTTGAGATGCGAGATTAGACCAGTGTGGCCGCGCATCGCATTGGGGGACATATACGATTGGCGTGCGATCCATGTGATTTATTGTTGCGATTTATCACAATCGCATGATTGTACACGATATCTCACAAGTGGGACAAGAAAAGAAAATGGAAGATTCCCTTGCACTGGCGCTATGATCAGCTGCCCTAGGTATCTATCTCCCAAAGATGTCACCAAACACCTAAAAAATACAATATACAATACAAGTGGGGAATATACAACCCTGGGCGCTTTAAAAGTTCATATGTATGAAAATACGTTCCTTCTCTTTATTATTAGGTGTCTTCGTGCTTCTCTCTTATTCCACTCTGCGCTTGATTCCACTCAAAGTGATGCGGTATGTAGTCAGAGTTTTGAATGAGAGGAAAGAAAAAAAAGGTATATAGTGTAATACAGTCTTTATGCAGACTTCTATATGTATGAAACAGGGGGGTTTTATAGATGGAGCGTACCACACTCACTATAGACACATGGGGTCAAACTTGTAAAGGTATCTTTAACCAAAGGAAGGTAAGCGTACCCCACTCACACTGTCACTGGAGATTATGAAGCCCATCAAGGTATCTTTCACGTTTGTCCCCTTATATCTCCTCCGGTTATCCCAGTTTCAATATTGAACTCATTCATAGGGAAAAAAAAATAAAAGATATCCAATGTGTAGTATCATCAAACATCCACCGATTTCCAGAATAATGTTTTTTTCAAGAAACTATGCGTACTTTAATCAGATTATATTCCACCACTGTGTGACAGTAGTGGCAAACGTACCCGACTTACTATAAATCGGGAAAAAACAAGCACATCAAGGTATCTTTAAAATTCTTTGATATGAACACAATCTGTGTACCCCAACTCACAGTGTTGTTTCTGTTATAAGCATATCAAGGTATCTTTTCCCTCAGTAACCTTCACCCGAAAGGTTCCTCCACGATTTATTTCTCCAGGAAAATATTGTATCCACCAATCGAGTGTAAAATGACAGAATTTTATTATACAAAAAGTCCCAAAATCTGTGAGGATCCAACAATTTAAGACACAGGGTACAGTCCAAACAGCTCAACAGGTAAAAAAAAATTACCATAAAAATACACCAAAGTTAAAATGAATAAAAATGAAAAAATGAAATAAAAAATAAAAGTTACCACACACACCCCAGCTGATCTCTGAGATAATTGGAAAGCAAAACTTGTAATCAAAAAATTACCTTCCTTCCAGAGTCAGCAATGTGTGTTGGGATGGTGTGGGAAAAAAACTGGCTGTTCACACTCCTTCTGTCGTCAATGCATTTCGGTCACCAACTGACCTTTATCAAGACATGGGAGGAGTGTGAAACACCCAGTATTTAAACTATGAACAGCCAATCATCATACACAGGAAATGACCTCATATTGTTACAAATTATATAACATTATTTGAATCTCTTTATTCTTATTCAATTTCACCGCAGTTAGCTAAATTAATGTCCCCACTAGGTGGTTTTTTATATCACAAACATTATGTAAACATTTTACAGTGATTATTGTTATAAGTGACATGGAAATGGCCCGTTGCCATGGCTACATCCGGCATCAATGATAATTCCGAAATCCATAGCGTGGTTCTTAAACTGTGCACAAGTATATCCTGTGCCAGAAGTCCCAATGTCTCCCCGGTCCGTAGGAGGAGGGAGAACAACGTGTTCCTACCCCTCGTATCAAAATACCGGGTTGCTATGGTGATATGAATACGGAAATGACGAATCGGCCGGGTCGGGTTGTTATTAGGGATGTGCACTTGAAATTTTTTGGGTTTTGTGTTTTGGTTTTGGGTTCGGTTCCGCGGCCGTGTTTTGGGTTCGACCGCGTTTTGGCAAAACCTCACCGAATTTTTTTTGTCGGATTCGGGTGTGTTTTGGATTCGGGTGTTTTTTTCAAAAAACCCTAAAAAACAGCTTAAATCATAGAATTTGGGGGTCATTTTGATCCCAAAGTATTATTAACCTCAAAAACCATAATTTCCACTCATTTTCAGTCTATTCTGAATACCTCACACCTCACAATATTATTTTTAGTCCTAAAATTTGCACCGAGGTCGCTGGATGACTAAGCTAAGCGACCCTAGTGGCCGACACAAACACCTGGCCCATCTAGGAGTGGCACTGCAGTGTCACGCAGGATGGCCCTTCCAAAAAACACTCCCCAAACAGCACATGACGCAAAGAAGAAAAAAAGAGGCGCAATGAGGTAGCTGTGTGAGTAAGATAAGCGACCCTAGTGGCCAACACAAACACCTGGCCCATCTAGGAGTGGCACTGCAGTGTCACGCAGGATGGCCCTTCCAAAAAACACTCCCCAAACAGCACATGACGCAAAGAAGAAAAAAAGAGGCGCAATGAGGTAGCTGTGTAAGTAAGATAAGCGACCCAAGTGCCCGACACAAACACCTGGCCCATCTAGGAGTGGCACTGCAGTGTCACGCAGGATGGCCCTTCCATAAAACACTCCCCAAACAGCACATGACGCAAATAAAAATGAAAGAAAAAAGAGGTGCAAGATGGAATTGTCCTTGGGCCCTCCCACCCACTCTTATGTTGTATAAACAGGACATGCACACTTTAACCAACCCATCATTTCAGTGACAGGGTCTGCCACACGACTGTGACTGAAATGACGGATTGGTTTGGACCCCCACCGAAAAAGAAGCAATTAATCTCTCCTTGCACAAACTGGCTCTACAGAGGCAAGATGTCCACCTCATCATCATCCTCCGATATATCACCGTGTACATCCCGCTCCTCACAGATTATCAATTCGTCCCCACTGGAATCCACCATCTCAGCTCCCTGTGTACTTTGTGGAGGCAATTGCTGCTGGTCAATGTCTCCACGGAGGAATTGATTATAATTCATTTTAATGAACATCATCTTCTCCACATTTTCTGGAAGTAACCTCGTACGCAGATTGCTGACAAGGTGAGCGGCGGCACTAAACACTCTTTCGGAGTACACACTTGTGGGAGGGCAACTTAGGTAGAATAAAGCCAGTTTGTGCAAGGGCCTCCAAATTGCCTCTTTTTCCTGCCAGTATAAGTACGGACTGTCTGACGTGCCTACTTGGATGCGGTCACTCATATAATCCTCCACCATTCTTTCAATGGTGAGAGAATCATATGCAGTGACAGTAGACGACATGTCCGTAATCGTTGGCAGGTCCTTCAGTCCGGACCAGATGTCAGCATCAGCAGTCGCTCCAGACTGCCCTGCATCACCGCCAGTGGGTGGGCTCGGAATTCTGAGCCTTTTCCTCGCACCCCCAGTTGCGGGAGAATGTGAAGGAGGAGATGTTGACAGGTCGCGTTCCGCTTGACTTGACAATTTTGTCACCAGCAGGTCTTTGAACCCCAGCAGACTTGTGTCTGCCGGAAAGAGAGATCCAAGGTAGGTTTTAAATCTAGGATCGAGCACGGTGGCCAAAATGTAGTGCTCTGATTTCAACAGATTGACCACCCGTGAATCCTTGTTAAGCGAATTAAGGGCTCCATCCACAAGTCCCACATGCCTAGCGGAATCGCTCCCTTTTAGCTCCTCCTTCAATGCCTCCAGCTTCTTCTGCAAAAGCCTGATGAGGGGAATGACCTGACTCAGGCTGGCAGTGTCTGAACTGACTTCACGTGTGGCAAGTTCAAAAGGTTGCAGAACCTTGCACAACGTTGAAATCATTCTCCACTGCGCTTGAGACAGGTACATTCCACCTCCTATATCGTGCTCAATTGTATAGGCTTGAATGGCCTTTTGCTGCTCCTCCAACCTCTGAAGCATATAGAGGGTTGAATTCCACCTCGTTACCACTTCTTGCTTCAGATGATGGCAGGGCAGGTTCAGGCGTTTTTGGTGGTGCTCCAGTCTTCTGTACGTGGTGCCTGTACGCCGAAAGTGTCCCACAATTCTTCTGGCCACCGACAGCATCTCTTGCACGCCCCTGTCGTTTTTTAAAAAATTCTGCACCACCAAATTCAAGGTATGTGCAAAACATGGGACGTGCTGGAATTTGCCCATATTTAATGCACACACAATATTGCTGGCGTTGTCCGATGCCACAAATCCACAGGAGAGTCCAATTGGGGTAAGCCATTCCGCGATGATCTTCCTCAGTTGCCGTAAGAGGTTTTCAGCTGTGTGCGTATTCTGGAAACCGGTGATACAAAGCGTAGCCAGCCTAGGAAAGAGTTGGCGTTTGCGAGATGCTGCTACTGGTGCCGCCGCTGCTGTTCTTGCGGCGGGAGTCCATACATCTACCCAGTGGGCTGTCACAGTCATATAGTCCTGACCCTGCCCTGCTCCACTTGTCCACATGTCCGTGGTTAAGTGGACATTGGGTACAACTGCATTTTTTAGGACACTGGTGAGTCTTTTTCTGACGTCCGTGTACATTCTCGGTATCGCCTGCCTAGAGAAGTGGAACCTAGATGGTATTTGGTAACGGGGGCACACTGCCTCAAGAAATTGACTAGTTCCCTGTGAACTAACGGTGGATACCGGACGCACGTCTAACACCAACATAGTTGTCAAGGCCTCAGTTATCCGCTTTGCAACAGGATGACTGCTGTGATATTTCATCTTCCTCGCAAAGGACTGTTGGACAGTCAATTGCTTGGTGGAAGTAGTAAAAGTGGGCTTACGACTTCCCCTCTGGGATGACCATCGACTCCCAGCAGCAACAACAGCAGTGCCAGCAGCAGTAGGCGTTACACGCAAGGATGCATCGGAGGAATCCCAGGCAGGAGAGGACTCGTCAGAATTGCCAGTGACATGGCATGCAGGACTATTGGCATTCCTGGGGAAGGAGGAAATTGACACTAAGGGAGTTGGTGGGGTGGTTTGCGTGAGCTTGGTTACAAGAGGAAGGGATTTACTGGTCAGTGGACTGCTTCCGCTGTCGCCCAAAGTTTTTGAACTTGTCACTGACTTATTATGAATGCGCTGCAGGTGACGTATAAGGGAGGATGTTCCGAGGTGGTTAACGTCCTTACCCCTACTTATTACAGCTTGACAAAGGCAACACACGGCTTGACAAATGTTGACCGCATTTCTGGTGAAATACTTCCACACCGAAGAGCTGATTTTTTTGGTATTTTCACCAGGCATGTCAACGGCCCTATTCCTCCCACGGACAACAGGTGTCTCCCCGGGTGCCTGACTTAAACAAACCACCTCACCATCAGAATCCTCCTTGTCAATTTCCTCCCCAGCGCCAGCAACACCCATATCCTCCTCATCCTGGTGTACTTCAACACTGACATCTTCAATCTGACTATCAGGAACTGGACTGCGGGTGCTCCTTCCAGCACTTGCAGGGGGCATGCAAATGGTGGAAGGCGCATGCTCTTCACGTCCAGTGTTGGGAAGGTCAGGCATCGCAACCGACACAATTGGACTCTCCTTGTGGATTTGGGATTTCGAAGAACGCACAGTTCTTTGCGGTGCTTTTGCCAGCTTGAGTCTTTTCAGTTTTCTAGCGAGAGGCTGAGTGCTTCCATCCTCATGTGAAGCTGAACCACTAGCCATGAACATAGGCCAGGGCCTCAGCCGTTCCTTGCCACTCCGTGTGGTAAATGGCATATTGGCTCCGACAATTTTATTTTAGATTTTGGAGTCCTTTTTTTACTGATATTTGGTGTTTTGGATTTTACATGCTCTGTACTATGACATTGGGCATCGGCCTTGGCAGACGACGTTGCTGGCATTTCATCGTCTCGGCCATGACTAGTGGCAGCAGCTTCAGCACGAGGTGGAAGTGGATCTTGATCTTTCCCTAATTTTGGAACCTCAACATTTTTGTTCTCCATATTTTAATAGGCACAACTAAAAGGCACCTCAGGTAAACAATGGAGATGGATGGATACTAGTATACTTATGGATGGACGAGCGACTGCCGACACAGAGGTAGCTACAGCCGTGGACTACCGTACTGTGTCTGCTGCTAATATAGACTGGATGATAAGGAGACGAAATTAATATATATATATATATATATATATATATAATATCACTAGTACTGCAGCCGGACAGGTATATATATTTATTATGTAATGACTGATGACGGACCTGCTGGACACTGTCAGCTCAGCAGCACCGCAGACTGCTACAGTAAGCTACTATAGTAGTATGTATAAAGAAGAACGAAAAAAAAAAACCACGGGTAGGTGGTATACAATTATGGATGGACGAGCGACTGCCGACACAGAGGTAGCTACAGCCGTGGACTACCGTACTGTGTCTGCTGCTAATATAGACTGGATGATAATGAGATGAAATCAATATATATATATATATATATATATAATATCACTAGTACTGCAGCCGGACAGGTATATATATTTATTATGTAATGACTGATGACGGACCTGCTGGACACTGTCAGCTCAGCAGCACTGCAGACTGCTACAGTAAGCTACTATAGTAGTATGTATAAAGAAGAAAGAAAAAAAAAAACCACAGGTAGGTGGTATACAATTATGGATGGACGAGCGACTGCCGACACAGAGGTAGCTACAGCCGTGGACTACCGTACTGTGTCTGCTGCTAATATAGACTGGATGATAATGAGATGAAATCAATATATATTATATCACACTTAGTACTGCAGCCGGACAGGTATATATATTTATTATGTAATGACTGATGACGGACCTGCTGGACACTGTCAGCTCAGCAGCACCGCAGACTGCTACAGTAAGCTACTATAGTAGTATGTATAAAGAAGAAAGAAAAAAAAAAAAACACGGGTAGGTGGTATACAATTATGGATGGACGAGTGACTGCCAACACATAGGTAGCTACAGCCGTGGACTACCGTACTGTGTCTGCTGCTAATATAGACTGGATGATAATGAGATGAAATCAATATATATATATATATATATAATATCACTAGTACTGCAGCCGGACAGGTATATATATTTATTATGTAATGACTGATGATGGACCTGCTGGACACTGTCAGCTCAGCAGCACCGCAGACTGCTACAGTAAGCTACTATTGTAGTATGTATAAAGAAGAAAGAAAAAGAAAAAACCACGGGTAGGTGGTATACAATTATGGATGGACGAGCGACTGCCGACACAGAGGTAGCTACAGCCGTGGACTACCGTACTGTGTCTGCTGCTAATATAGACTGGATGATAATGACATGAAATCAATATATATATATATAATATCACTAGTACTGCAGCCGGACAGGTATATATATTTATTATGTAATGACTGATGACGGACCTGCTGGACACTGTCAGCTCAGCAGCACCGCAGACTGCTACAGTAAGCTACTATAGTAGTATGTATAAAGAAGAAAGAAAAAAAAAAAACACGGGTAGGTGGTATACAATTATGGATGGACGAGCGACTGCCGACACAGAGGTAGCTACAGCCGTGGACTACCGTACTGTGTCTGCTGCTAATATAGACTGGATGATAATGAGATGAAATCAATATATATTATATCACACTAGTACTGCAGCCGAACAGGTAGATATATTTATTATGTAATGACTGATGACGGACCTGCTGGACACTGTCAGCTCAGCAGCACCGCAGACTGCTACAGTAAGCTACTATAGTAGTATGTATAAAGAAGAAAGAAAAAAAAAACCACGGGTAGGTGGTATACAATTATGGATGGACGAGCGACTGCCGACACAGAGGTAGCTACAGCCGTGGACTACCGTACTGTGTCTGCTGCTAATATAGACTGGATGATAATGAGATGAAATCAATATATATATATATAATATCACTAGTACTGCAGCCGGACAGGTATATATATTTATTATGTAATGACTGATGACGGACCTGCTGGACACTGTCAGCTCAGCAGCACCGCAGACTGCTACAGTAAGCTACTATAGTAGTATGTATAAAGAAGAAAGAAAAAAAAAAACCACGGGTAGGTGGTATACAATTATGGATGGACGAGCGACTGCCGACACAGAGGTAGCTACAGCCCATGGACTACCGTACTGCGTCTGCTGCTAATATAGACTGGATGATAATGATATAAAAAATATATATATATCACTACTGCAGCCGGACAGGTATATATTATATAATGACGGACCTGCTGGACACTGTCAGCAGCACTGCAGACTCCTAAAGTAAGCTACTAGTAGTATCATTGATGCCGGATGTAGCCATGGCAACGGGCCATTTCCATGTCACTTATAACAATAATCACTGTAAAATGTTTACATAATGTTTGTGATATAAAAAACCACCTAGTGGGGACATTAATTTAGCTAACTGCGGTGAAATTGAATAAGAATAAAGAGATTCAAATAATGTTATATAATTTGTAACAATATGAGGTCATTTCCTGTGTATGATGATTGGCTGTTCATAGTTTAAATACTGGGTGTTTCACACTCCACCCATGTCTTGATAAAGGTCAGTTGGTGACCGAAATGCATTGACGACAGAAGGAGTGTGAACAGCCAGTTTTTTCCCCACACCATCCCAACACACATTGCTGACTCTGGAAGGAAGGTAATTTTTTGATTACAAGTTTTGCTTTCCAATTATCTCAGAGATCAGCTGGGGTGTGTGTGGTAACTTTTATTTTTTATTTCATTTTTTCATTTTTATTCATTTTAACTTTGGTGTATTTTTATGGTAATTTTTTTTTTACCAGTTGAGCCGTTTGGACTGTACCCTGTGTCTTAAATTGTTGGATCCTCCCAGATTTTGGGACTTTTTGCATAATAAAATTCTGTCATTTTACACTCGATTGGTGGATACAATATTTTCCTGGAGAAATAAATCGTGGAGGAACCTTTCGGGTGAAGGTTACTGAGGGAAAAGATACCTTGATATGCTTATAACAGAAACAACACTGTGAGTTGGGGTACGCAGATTGTGTTCATAATTCATATCAAAGAATTTTAAAGATACCTTGATGTGCTTGTTTTTTCCCGATTTATAGTAAGTCGGGTACGTTTGCCACTACTGTCACACAGTGGTGGAATATAATCTGATTAAAGTACGCATAGTTTCTTGAAAAAACATTATTCTGGAAATCGGTGGATGTTTGATGATACTACACATTGAATATCTTTTATTTTTTTTCCCTATGAATGAGTTCAATATTGAAACTGGAATAACCGGAGGAGATATAAGGGGACAAACGTGAAAGATACCTTGATGGGCTTCATAATCTCCAGTGACAGTGTGAGTGGGGTACGCTTACCTTCCTTTGGTTAAAGATACCTTTACAAGTTTGACCCCATGTGTCTATAGTGAGTGTGGTACGCTCCATCTATAAAACCCCCCTGTTTCATACATATAGAAGTCTGCATAAAGACTGTATTACACTATATACCTTTTTTTTCTTTCCTCTCATTCAAAACTCTGACTACATACCGCATCACTTTGAGTGGAATCAAGCGCAGAGTGGAATAAGAGAGAAGCACGAAGACACCTAATAATAAAGAGAAGGAACGTATTTTCATACATATGAACTTTTAAAGCGCCCAGGGTTGTATATGTATATCCCCCACTTGTATTGTATATGATATCTCACAAGTGTATGGCCAACATAAGCTTTCAGTTTCTGGATACTGATTCATTATTTTAATGCTGTCAGCACTACATGGCCACACAGGGCTAATTTGTCATTACACTTAGGGGCCTAAATCACACTATGGGCCTAATTCAGACATGATCGTAGGCGTGCAAAATTTGCACGGCTAGGATCAGTTACTCAGACATGCAGGGGGAAGACCAGCACAGGGCTAGCCCGCCCCGCATGTCTGGCCCTACCCCCCGCTCCCCCGAGCACAAGTACAAAAGCATTGCACGGCAGCGATGCCGTTGTACTTGACGAGTAGCTGGCAGGGAGTTACTCGTCACTGTCCGGGTCGCAGCATCTGCGTGTGACGTCACAAGGTCCGGGCACACCTGCGTTGCCCAGACCGCGCCCATAAAACACCACAAGCCTGCCACCTCCTTCCCAGCGACTGCCTCTGCCTGTCAATCAGGCAGAGGCGATCGCAGGGCTGAGATGGCCATCAGCTGTCTGGCATGCGCCGGTGCATGCGCAGTTCAGACCTGATCAGCTGCTGTGCAAAAACGCACAGCAGCGATCAGGTCTAAATTAGGCCCTATGGGGGACATTTACTAAGCAGTGATAAGAACGGAGAGGTGAGCCAGTGGAGAAGCTGCCCCATCAACCAATCAGCAGCTCTGTATCATTTTACAGTATGCACATTATAGATGTTACTTCAGTGCTGATTGGTTGCCATGGGTAACTTCTCCACTGGCTCACTTCTCCGCTCTTATCACTGCTTAGTAACTGTCCCCCTCAGTCCCTTGTGCCTTAGGGTCATGGACTGCTGTGTAGCTATTGTTACACCTATCTCTTCTGCCTGTTGCATCATGTTCTAATACTGATCCATGGGGGTAATTCAGATTGATCGCAGCAGCAAATTTGTTAGCAGTTGGGCAAAACCATGGAGGTCATTCCGACCCGTTCGCACGCAACGGTTTGTCACTGCGGCGCGAACGGGTCTGGAATGCACATGCACGGCGGGCGCACTGCGCACGCGCGTCGTTGCCCGGCAATGGGGTCGCTGGGTTACGTTGCGTCCTACGAAGAAAGCGGTAGCAAAGCCGACCGCAATAAAAGTGACAGAAAGAAGGCGTTCCTGGGCGGACCACTGGCTGCCATTTTCAGGGAGTGGTAAGGAAAACGTGTCCAGGAGAACGGAGGGCGGATGTCTGACATCACAGCCGGCTCCATCATCGCTGAGATCATCGCACAGGATAAGTATGTCCTGGCAGTGGCGTAAGTTCGTCACAGTTGCCCGGAGTCAAGATAAATATTGGTGCCCCCCTATTTCCTATATTAAGATAAATATATGTATGTGTGTGTGTATATATGGAGTGTTCTGAATTTTTTTTTATATATTACTGTATTTATACATTCAATTGTCTTTTATTTTAAATCACACATTTCTTAGCAGTCATACCCAGGATTAGAACCCATGACCTATTACACTGACAGCAGACACTTTACTGATGGAGCTATTTGCTCCTGTGCAGGAAGCATGAGAATTCTAACTATATGAAGTTACGTGTAATTGTCAGAGAAGTGACTTCATATAGTTATAATTCTCATATTTCCTATACAGGAGCAAATAGCTTCATCAGTAAGGTGTCTGCTTTCAGTGTAATAGGTTGTGGTTTCTAATCCTGGGTGTGATACTTGTAAAATGTGTATATTCAGTATAATAAATAGGTTGTGATCTGTAAGGTGCAGGGATCAGTGAGGAAGTCGGCCACTGAAAAGACAGCGACAGCTATCAATTAACTTAATTCAGTGGTGTCACAGAATGGGAGGAGAGGTGCCCCCTTCAGATCAGGAGCCCGGCGGCAGATGACTCCGTTGCCTCCCAGAGTTCTGCCTCTGTGTCCTGGGCTAGTCATGTTTTGCTTGAAAACATTTTAGCTTAGCAAGACTGCACAACATGATCGCAGCCCTGCTAAGCTAAAATACACTCCCCCATAGGCGTGTACTAGTTGATCGCAGCAGCAGCAAAAAGTTGCTGGCTGCGATCAACTCGGAATGACCACCAATGTGCACTGCAGGGGGGGAAGGGGGGCAGATATAACATGTGCAGAGAGAGTTAGATTTGGGTGGGGTGTGTT
Organism: Pseudophryne corroboree; assembly: GCF_028390025.1. Taxonomy (NCBI): domain Eukaryota; kingdom Metazoa; phylum Chordata; class Amphibia; order Anura; family Myobatrachidae; genus Pseudophryne; species Pseudophryne corroboree. The sequence continues at coordinate 241,588,287 of NC_086451.1, forward strand.
CAAACTGAAATCTAAACTGCAGTGCAAAAAGAAAGCAGCCAGTATTTACCCTGCACAGAAACAAAATTACCCACCCAAATCTAACTCTCTGCCCCACCTGCAGTGAACATGGGGGGTAATTCAGACTTGATCGTAGATGTGCTAATTTTAGAACAGGTACGATCACTTTCACAGACATGTGGAGGGACGCCCAGCACAGGGCTAGTCCGCCTCGCATGTCTGCCTCTGCCCCTCCCCCCGCACAGGTACAAAAGCATTGCACGGCAGTGATGCTTTTGTACATGAAGAGTAGCTCCCTATCAGCGCAGTTCCTGCACGCGTGATGTCACACAGCCACCGCAGCACGCCCCCCGCACAGTACGGACACGGCTGCGTTGCCTGGACTGTACCCCCAAAACGGCGGCCCGCCCCCTTCTGCCCAGCGAACGCCTCTGCCTGTCAATCAGGCAGAGGCGATCGCTGGGCTGAGATGGCAATCGCATCTCTGGCATGCGCCGGAGCACCGCAGTGCCGACGCATGCGCAGTTCAGACCTGATCGAAAACGCACAGCAGCGATCAGGTCTGAATTAGCCCCATGGTTTTGACCAACTGCCAACAAATTTGCTGCTGCGATGAAATTTTAAATGCTATTTAAAATAGTGCAATGTGCACTCTCCCTTCTCCTCAGCAGCTCAGCTGCTCCTTAACAGCCGCCGAGGAGCTACTCCATATACCATCTCGAGGGATAGTGAAGTCCCGCAAGACAGTGACCCAGAGGTGTCCGCAGCCACCGCAAAGGTCCGTCGTGCTTTCCCTGCCGCTGCCCTGATCATGGGCTTAGTCATCTCCTCCCACCCTTTACCCATGCTGCTGTTTCTCTCACTTGTCTTTGTGCTGCCGCTGTAGTGGCCTCCCTGCCCCTGTGGGAGACACGGACATGCACCTCTTGCACTGTGTAGCCACATCACACACAAGGAAGGGGGGGGCTGTTTGGCAGCAATTTTATTAGAGGGGGCCCCCCAACCATTGTCCCTGGGCCCCCAAAAGCCTTAATCATGCCCTATAGGGCACTCATGGTAAAAAGCCCTAGGAATATGGATAAACCTTGTGATTTACCTTATCTTTATCCTAGAAATATAGAATCTGAATTCAGATAAGAACCACTTGGCCCATCTAGTCTGCCCTTTGTTTAACCATATTGTTAACTTAAAACCTATTAGATCCTTATTCTTTGTTAGGATATCCTTATGTCTATCCCAAGCAGGTTTAAATTGCTCTACTGACTTAGGGGGTCATTCCGAGTTGATTGCACGCTGCAACTTTTTGCAGCCCTTGCGATCAACTAAACGCCACCTATCGGGGGGTGTATTTTTGCATAGCAAGGCTGTGATCGCTTGTGCAGCCCTGCTACGCAAAAAACGTTTTGTGTAGAACAAGACCAGGGTAAGAGTTACTTACCCTGTGCGATGAATCCAGCGTTGCAGGTCACGGAATTGACGTCAGTGCATACGCATGCGCAGTAGTAACCTGTTCGCTGCGCTGCGAAAAACGGCAGCGAGCGATCAACTCGGAATGACCCCCAAAAGCTCAGCCACCTCTGATGGGAGGCTATTCCACTTGTCCACTACCCTTTCTGTGAAGTAATTTATCCTCAAATTTCCCCTGAACCTACTTCCCTCCAGTTTCAGTGCATGTCCATGTATTCTAATACTTTCCAGTTTATTTAGCAGTTTTCGATGTGAAACAGTGTAAAAAGCCCTACTAAAGTCTAGATAAACTATATCTATGGCACCCCGTTATCTATGTTATGTGATATTGGACATTGTGAATTGTCTACAGAGGTCCTAAAACTCAATTGTAAGAACAAACAAAAAACAACTAGCTTTATTCTCTGTGATGTGTATGTACCAATATCTGTAACAGGTGTACTATAAACATAACAGGTATAATACAAACATAACAGGTATAATAATTGTTTAGCTTTGTGTGATATGCCTGCACAAACATAACATGTTGTTGTGACAAAGATTACATACACCGGGTAAAAGTTCCACACTGCAGGTTTACTTTCCACAGCTTTTCCACATTAGGCAATTCACAACTGAACATAAACAGTTACCAAGAAGTCACAGGTTACAACATTGGGGGTAATTCCAAGTTGATCGCAGCAGGAATTTTTTTAGCAGTTGGGCAAAACCATGTGCAGTGCAGGGGAGCAGATATAACATTTGTAGAGAGAGTTAGATTTGGGTGGGTTATTTATTTGTTTCTGTGCAGGGTAAATACTGGCTGCTTTATTTTTACACTGCAATTTAGATTGCAGATTGAACTCACCACACCCAAATCTATCTCTCTCTGCACATGTTATATCTGCCTCCCCTGCAGTGCACATGGTTTTGCCCAACTGCTAACAAAGTTCCTGCTGCGATCAACTCAGAATTACCCCCATTGTTTACAGCAGTTCTTAGCATACAGAGTGTAAGTTCTCCAGAGACCATTGATCCAGGACCCCTAAGAGTAGTCACCCCTCTGGCCTATCACCTGGGTGACTAGTTCACCATCAGGAGCCCTGTCTCTTGTGTCTGAAACTATTTAACATCAAGCTGACAGCTGTCTGCAATCAGAATCAGCTTTATTGGCCAGGTATACTTGCGTATACTAGGAATTTGTCTTCGGTTTGCTACACACCAGCCAAGTAGGTAACGGATAAGCAGGTGGGGGGCGGGGCAAGTAAAGTCATACAGATAGGTATACTGTAGCGACTTGCAGTGCCTGGAGTTGGCCGTCGGGCATCGTAGAGGTGATTGGGTCGCAGGGGACTTCTTTTGCGAACCTGCAATAAAAGTGGTTCAGCTAGTCTGCTATGTCTTGGTGCATGGTGGTGTACTTCGATGTTTTCTTGTAGTTGGTTATGGATTGCATTCCTTTCCATACAGATACGGGGTCATTGGTGGAGAAATCGTTTGTCAGCTTGTCAGAGAACTGCTTTTTTTGCTAGCATGATTTCCTTAGTCAGAGAGTTCCTAGTTCGGTTATATAGTGCTCTGTTACCGCTGCTATAGGCCTCCTCTTTGGCCCGACGAAGTTGCCTTAGCTGGGCGTTGAACCAGAGCTTGTTGTTGTAAATGCAGTAAGTCTTGGTAGGTACACACCTATCCTCACAGTAGCTGGTGTAGGATGTGACAGTGTCTGTCAAGTCGGTTGCCGAGGCTTTGAATACCCCCCATTCCATGCAGTCGAAGCAGGCCTGGAGCTTCATCTTAGCCTCGTTAGTCCATTTCTTAACAGTCTTGACGACAGGCTTAACCGCTGTCAGCTTCTGTGTATAGGTAGGGAGTAGGTGGACGATGCAGTGGTCAGATAGACGGAGTGCAGCACGTGAGATAGGCTGGTAGGCAGACTTGAGGGTAGTGTAGCAGTGGTCAAGGGTGCGCCCTTCCCTAGTGGTACACGTGACTTGTTGTTTGTACTTAATAGCTCCTTGCTCAGGTTAGTTGTGTTGAAGTCGCCCAGCACTATAAGCTGAGAGTCTGGGTGTTTTTGTTCTATGTCGGATATGCATACGGCCAGGTGGTACAGGGCTTCGTTCACACAGGCGAGGGGGGGATGTACACTCCCACAAGGACAATTGAGGCAAATTCCTGGGGGGAATAGAAGGGGTTGCAGTTGATACTTAGCATCTCAAGGTGAAGGCTACATGATTTGCCTAGGATCGTGACATTGGTGAGCCATCTGTCGCTGATGTAGAAGCAGATGCCACCACCCTTCATTTTTCCTGAGAGTACCTTGGAGTGATCGGTCCTGAAGAGACCGAAGCCCGGCAGAAACTTTGCGTTGTCCGCAATATGGTCGTCCAGCCACGTCTCCGTAAAGCAGAGGACGGACGACCCTGTAATTCCTGACCCTGCGCTGCCCAGAAAGAGGAACAGTTCATCAAACTTGTTTGCGAGTGACCGCACGTTCGAGAGCAGGATCGCGGGAAGTGCAGACCGGTGCACTCGCTGCCGCCACCTAACTAGGGAGCCTGCGCGACAGCTTCTCCACTGAGCCCAGGTCCTTCTACTAGGGCCACATGAGGGCCTCCGTCATTCTCTTTCCGGGGCTGCTGGGAGCCACGGCCGCTCAGTCAACCACTTCAGCATCCATGACGTCTGCATCCCTGCCACACAAGGCAGCAAGGGCCGCTGATTCGCCTGCCGATGGGCCCAAATGTGGGGTAAGCACCACGGGAGCGCTGCAACTTAGGAGGGCTTCCCTGCTGTATTTGGTCACCGGTGGGGTAGACAAGAGCAGGGGAAATCAGGTTTTTTTGGCTGAGCTGCTAAGCTCTGAGGCAGCCATCTGCGGCGTCATCTTGGATTGTAATCAATCATGCTTGCTGTTGCACAGACTTGATCAAACTGAATACTTGGACTGGATTCCACACCCTGCTGTTCTACATCCATGTCAGGCATGTTTATGCTGTCCCTGTGACAAGGTATAATAACTGCATACCTCCCAATATGACCCATTCCAGAAGGGAATAAATGCTCTCTACCTGGACTTCACTCTTACTATGTGATTGGCGTCACCTGTATGAACTATTAATTGATAAGAAAGGCTTTTCAACAGAGGTGATTGTAATCATAAAATGGGTACTGTGGGTGCCAAAATATAGGGGTGTAACTTCACAGGGAAGGGACGTGGCCACATAATAGGACCAATTTACATAACACCCAACAGTAGGGACCGTTATTAAAATTACACTGCAAAGTAAGAGTACAAGTTACAGCACAGTAAGAGGGCCTTATACACGATATAGCACAGTAAGAGCCCCTGATACACGTTGCAGCACAGTAAGAGCCCCTTATACAAGTTACAGTACAGTAAGAGCACCTTATACACGTTGCATCACAGTAAGAGCCCCTTATTCGTGTTACACCACAGTAAGAGCCCCTTATACACAAATGAGCACAGTAAGAGACCTTTATACTAGAGATGAGCGCCTGAAATTTTTCGGGTTTTGTGTTTTGGTTTTGGGTTCGGTTCCGCGGCCGTGTTTTGGGTTCGACCGCGTTTTGGCAAAACCTCACCGAATTTTTTTTGTCGGATTCGGGTGTGTTTTGGATTCGGGTGTTTTTTTCAAAAAACCCTAAAAAACTGCTTAAATCATAGAATTTGGGGGTCATTTTGATCCCATATTATTATTAACCTCAAAAACCATAATTTCCACTCATTTTCAGTCTATTCTGAATACCTCACACCTCACAATATTATTTTTAGTCCTAAAATTTGCACCGAGGTCGCTGGATGACTAAGCTAAGCGACCCTAGTGGCCGACACAAACACCTGGCCCATCTAGGAGTGGCACTGCAGTGTCACGCAGGATGGCCCTTCCAAAAAACCCTCCCCAAACAGCACATGACGCAAAGAAAAAAAGAGGCGCAATGAGGTAGCTGTGTGAGTAAGATAAGCGACCCTAGTGGCCGACACAAACACCGGGCCCATCTAGGAGTGGCACTGCAGTGTCACGCAGGATGGCCCTTCCAAAAAACCCTCCCCAAACAGCACATGACGCAAAGAAAAAAAGAGGTGCAATGAGGTAGCTGTGTGACTAAGCTCAGCGACCCAAGTGCCCGACACAAACACCTGGCCCATCTAGGAGTGGCACTGCAGTGTCACGCAGGATGTCCCTTCCAAAAAACCCTCCCCAAACAGCACATGACGCAAAGAAAAATAAAAGAAAAAAGAGGTGCAAGATGGAATTGTCCTTGGGCCCTCCCACCCACCCTTATGTTGTATAAACAGGACATGCACACTTTAACCAACCCATCATTTCAGTGACAGGGTCTGCCACACGACTGTGACTGATATGACGGGTTGGTTTGGACCCCCACCAAAAAAGAAGCAATTAATCTCTCCTTGCACAAACTGGCTCTACAGAGGCAAGATGTCCACCTCATCATCATCCTCCGATATATCACCGTGTACATCCCCCTCCTCACAGATTATCAATTCGTCCCCACTGGAATCCACCATCTCAGCTCCCTGTGTACTTTGTGGAGGCAATTGCTGCTGGTCAATGTCTCCGCGGAGGAATTGATTATAATTCATTTTAATGAACATCATCTTCTCCACATTTTCTGGATGTAACCTCGTACGCCGATTGCTGACAAGGTGAGCGGCGGCACTAAACACTCTTTCGGAGTACACACTTGTGGGAGGGCAACTTAGGTAGAATAAAGCCAGTTTGTGCAAGGGCCTCCAAATTGCCTCTTTTTCCTGCCAGTATAAGTACGGACTGTGTGACGTGCCTACTTGGATGCGGTCACTCATATAATCCTCCACCATTCTTTCAATGTTGAGAGAATCATATGCAGTGACAGTAGACGACATGTCCGCAATCGTTGTCAGGTCCTTCAGTCCGGACCAGATGTCAGCATCAGCAGTCACTCCAGACTGCCCTGCATCACCGCCAGCGGGTGGGCTCGGAATTCTGAGCCTTTTCCTCGCACCCCCAGTTGCGGGAGAATGTGAAGGAGGAGATGTTGACAGGTCGCGTTCCGCTTGACTTGACAATTTTGTCACCAGCAGGTCTTTGCACCCCAGCAGACTTGTGTCTGCCGGAAAGAGAGATCCAAGGTAGGTTTTAAATCTAGGATCGAGCACGGTGGCCAAAATGTAGTGCTCTGATTTCAACAGATTGACCACCCGTGAATCCTTGTTAAGCGAATTAAGGGCTGCATCCACAAGTCCCACATGCCTAGCGGAATCGCTCCCTTTTTGCTCCTTCTTCAATGCCTCCAGCTTCTTCTGCAAAAGCCTGATGAGGGGAATGACCTGACTCAGGCTGGCAGTGTCTGAACTGACTTCACGTGTGGCAAGTTCAAAGGGCATCAGAACCTTGCACAACGTTGAAATCATTCTCCACTGCACTTGAGACAGGTGCATTCCACCTCCTATATCGTGTTCAATTGTATAGGCTTGAATGGCCTTTTGCTGCTCCTCCAACCTCTGAAGCATATAGAGGGTTGAATTCCACCTCGTTACCACTTCTTGCTTCAGATGATGGCAGGGCAGGTTCAGTAGTTTTTGGTGGTGCTCCAGTCTTCTGTACGTGGTGCCTGTACGCCGAAAGTGTCCCGCAATTCTTCTGGCCACCGACAGCATCTCTTGCACGCCCCTGTCGTTTTTTAAAAAATTCTGCACCACCAAATTCAAGGTATGTGCAAAACATGGGACGTGCTGGAATTTGCCCATATTTAATGCACACACAATATTGCTGGCGTTGTCCGATGCCACAAATCCACAGGAGAGTCCAATTGGGGTAAGCCATTCTGCGATGATCTTCCTCAGTTGCCGTAAGAGGTTTTCAGCTGTGTGCGTATTCTGGAAAGCGGTGATACAAAGCGTAGCCTGCCTAGGAAAGAGTTGGCGTTTGCGAGATGCTGCTACTGGTGCCGCCGCTGCTGTTCTTGCGGCGGGAGTCCATACATCTACCCAGTGGGCTGTCACAGTCATATAGTCCTGACCCTGCCCTGCTCCACTTGTCCACATGTCCGTGGTTAAGTGGACATTGGGTACAACTGCATTTTTTAGGACACTGGTGAGTCTTTTTCTGACGTCCGTGTACATTCTCGGTATCGCCTGCCTAGAGAAGTGGAACCTAGATGGTATTTGGTAACGGGGGCACACTGCCTCAATAAATTGTCTAGTTCCCTGTGAACTAACGGCGGATACCGGACGCACGTCTAATAGAGATGAGCGGGTTCGGTTTCTTTGAATCCGAACCCGCACGAACTTCACTTTTTTTTCCACGGGTCCGAGCGACTCGGATCTTCCCGCCTTGCTCGGTTAACCCGAGCGCGCCCGAACGTCATCATGACGCTGTCGGATTTTTGCGAGACTCGGATTCTATATAAGGAGCCGCGCGTCGCCGCCATTTTCACTCGTGCATTGAGATTGATAGGGAGAGGACGTGTCTGGCGTCCTCTCCATTAGAATAGAGATAGATAGATTAGATAGAGAGAGATTGTGCAGAGTCGCAGACAGAGTTAGTTTACCACAGTCAGTGACCAGTGCAGTTGCTAGTTAACTTTTATTTAATATAATATATCCGTTCACTTCTCTCTGCTATATCCGTTCTCTGCCTGAAAAAAAAAACGATACACAGCACAGTCAGTCACACAGTGTGACTCAGTCTGTGTGCACTCAGCTCAGCCCAGTGTGCTGCACAGTCATCAATGTATAAATTAAAAGCTTATAATTAATTGTGGGGGAGACTGGGGAGCACTGCAGGTTGTTAGCAGGAGCCAGGAGTACAATTATATTAATTAACAGTGCACACTTTTGCTGCAGGAGTGGTGACCAGTGCCTGACCACCAGTATAGTATTGTTGTATACTACTAATATCTCTTTAAATATCAACCAGTCTATATTAGCAGCAGACACAGTACAGTGCGGTAGTTCAC